>NC_047110.1:78371494-78491494 GCF_902500255.1 Thalassophryne amazonica
AATATAGAGTACTTATGGAGCAACTCATCCTGGAGGATGCACGCCTGATCGCACAGTCATGCCGACATTACCCTCAACCTTACACAGCAGCAATGCAAACATTGCAGCAACATTATGGGCAACCCTATCAACTAGCCCAGAGTGAGATCGCAACCATCCTGAATGCTCCAGATGTGAAGGCAGGTGATATCAAGGCATTCCAAAGTTTCGCTCTTCATGTTGATTTATAAGTTGGAATGTTGACCTCTCTTGAAGGCCCTAACGGGATAGAGCTGATGTCCATGGGTCATGTCCATCGTCTATTGAGTAAACTTCCCAAGTACTCAAGAGACTCCTTTGTGGAGCACTTACAGGCTAGGGGTAAACTTAACACCAACAGTTTGAATCCCTATAATCTACGAGATTTGGCAGACTGGCTCAAGAGCAAGGCAGAAGCCCAACGACTGTCAGCCAAGATGGTACAACGCCACCAGTCAGGAAAGACAGAAGGCCCAAAGAAAGATAAACTCTTGCCTGTGAGACAGAGGGATAAGCCTGTAGCTATCTATCATGGCTCAGACAAACCAAAGCCAAACATTGTTCTCCGAGAAGCAGCTCAGCCAGATACAAAGCCAGCAAAAGCCAAACGTATCTGCCTCTTCTGCAAGAGTGTGGAACACTACCTGTCACAATGCCCTAAAATCACCATCTGCACAGCTGAACAAGTGGAGAAATGGATCACTGATGGTAAACGTTGTCGGCGTTGTGGTCGCACCAGTCATGGGCCAGAGGCATGCACCCCGAAGAAGGCCTGCAGCAAGTGTCAGGCAATACACCTCAGGGTCCTGCATGGCATCGCTACGCCAAGCTCAGGTGTTTACCTGACCACTCCCACTGAGGCTGCACTTACACCCACCAAGCAGGATGGAAAGGTCTATTTAAAGGTTGTGCCAGTTATTGTGAGTCACCGAGATAAATCCCTGCACACCCATGCCATCCTAGATGATGGAGCAGAACGCACAATCATCCTACCAACAGCAGTCCATTACCTCGGTCTCACAGGTGAAGCAGAGCATATGGCTTTGAGAACTGTGCGCAATGATGTCGCACACCTCATTGTTTCCACTGTGAATTTCCATGTGTCACCTGCTGCACAGCCTGATCAGAGACATCCTGTTCAGGGAACCTTTACAGCTAATCGTCTAGCTCTAACTGACCAATCATATCCAATGGCAGCCTTACAGAAGCATTACCAGCATCTAAGAGGGATTCAGCCTTTCGATAGGTACATCCACTAATCCTTATCGGTGCGGATAACACGTGCCTTATCACAGCTAAGGAGCCTGTCTGTCTCGGGCCCAGCGGTGGCCCTGCTGCAATCCATACAGAGCTCGGTTGGGCTCTGCAAGGTCCAGATGGTCTCACACCACACAGGGTCCAGACTCAGGCCATTTACTTCACTACTGTCCAGCCAATGCCTGATGATCTGTATCGCAGGTAGAACGCCTGTGGCAGGTCGACGTCCTGCCATACCAGAGTGAGAAACTGGCAGTACACTCCCAACAGGACCAAGAGGCTCTTGATATTCTAGAATCACGCACCACTCGAATAGAAGTGGATGGCATCCTTAGATATGCCACTCCACTGCCTCGGAAGAGAGATGCACCACCTCTCAAGGCACCGATGGATGCGGTGATGGCTACCTGACGAAGTACCGAACGTCGGCTATTAAAGGATCCAGTCAAAGCTCAGATTTATGAAACAGAAATACAGAAACTCATCAACAGTGGATGTGTGACCAAACTGCACCCCGAAGAAGTGGATCATTCATGTGAGTCATGGTTCATTCCTCACCACCTCGTGGAGCACAACGGCAAGCATCGCCTCGTGTTCAATTGCTCATTTTCATACCAGGGTCTTGCCCTCAGTGATCAGCTGCTTGCCGGCCCTACCCTCGGACCATCTCTTCTTGGAGTCCTATTGAGATTCAGAGAGCATCCTGTCGCAGTAAGCGGAGACATCAAAGCGATGTTTCACCAGGTGCGCCTTTTACCAGAAGACCAGCCACTGTTAAGATTCATCTGGCAGAACCTGCGACGAGGAGAGAAGCCTGATGTGTACTAGTGGCAAGTCTTGCCATTTGGCACTACCAGCAGCCCATGCTGCACAACCTTTGCATTACAGAAGCATGTAAAGGACCACAAGGACGGTAATGAAGACATACTTCAGTGTCTGGAGCAGTCCTTCTATGTAGATAACTGTCTCCAGAGTGTCCCAATGGCTGAATATGCCAGGCACCTGGTGAACAAACTGCGACAGGTTCTCGCTGAGGGAAGGTTCGAGATACGACAGTGGGCGAGTAATGATCCGTCGGCTGTATCCTTCTTACCAAATGCTGCTAAGGCTGAGAGCACAGAGCTGTGGATCATGGAGAAACACACTGACCCTCAGGAGCCAGCCTTAGGGCTCATTTGGCATTGCCATACTGACCGATTGAGCTACAGGTGTCAACCCATAGAGAAGCAACTCCCCACCATGCGGTACATATACCTTGTTCTTTCAAGCCAGTACGACCCATTGGGGGTCATTCTCCCCTTCCTTACCCAGGCCAAAGTGCTTGTGCAGAGATTGTGGGCAAAGGGAAGAAGCTGGGATGACCCAAACCTTCCCCCGGAACTCCTGGAGGCTTGGAACCATTGGGAACCAGAGTTGCCAGTGCTGTCAAGGATATCTCTGCCACAAACCTACATGTCTTCTAAATTGGCTACTGGAGTCAAAGCTTACCATCTTCATGTCTTTTGTGATGCCTCAGAGCATGCGTATGGGTCAGTGGCATATCTGACTAGTGAGAGTGGTGATAACATCCATGTTGCCTTCGTGATGGCCCGGTCAAGGGTGGCACCTAAACGGCAGCTGTCAATGCCACGTTTAGAGCTTTGTGCGGCATTGGCTGGAGCCCAGCTCTCTGCTCTACTTCTAAGAGAGCTCACTGTAAAGATCACCAAAACCTTTCTCTGGACTGACTCGACAACCATTCTGCATTGGCTGAAATCTGAATCTTGCAGATTCAAAGTCTTTGTGGGGACTAGAGTCTCTGAGATTCAGGAGCTCACCCGAGATCAGGAGTGGAGATATGTCGACTCCCCGAGCAACCCAGCTGATGATGTCACCAGAGGCAAATCATTGGCTGAGCTCACTCCCCCAAATCGTTGGATTGAGGGGCCTATGTTTCTCCGCTAATCACCTGAACACTGGCCTTCATTGCCCATCTGTGATGAGCCAGAGGATACTGGGGAGTTCAGGAAGAGTTCATTCTGCGGACTTACCCAGATATTGTCATAACCACCATCCCAGATGCCACCCAGTTTAATACCTGGGCAGAGCTGGTGAACGCCACCCAAAAGACCTTAGAAGGGGCGGCGGCTTTGAATCCCATTGTACCCACATCAGATCTAAGAGAGGCGGAGCTCCATCTCTTGAGAGCCTGTCAAGAAGCTAGCTTTCCTGAGGAAGTTAAAGCTCTCAGAGCTGGCAAACCACTGTCAAATAGCAGCGGGCTCACCACTCTTTCCCCTGAGTGGGATTCCACAACTGTTCTCATCTGAGTGGGAGGCCGCTTTCAACGCATGGTTAATCCTTGCTCAGTTGATATCCACCCTATTGTCTTGGCACCTCACCATGCAGCAACCCAGCTGCTCATCAAGGATGTCGATGCTAGCCTGCTACACCCAGGGCCGGACTGGGTATTTGCAGAACTTAGACGCCAGTATTCAATCCAATCCAATCCACTTTATTTGTATAGCACATTTAAACAACAGAACAGTTTCCAAAGTGCTGCACATAAAAATTATTATACAAACTATACAAGACAATAGTACTGGGTGTTGCATGGGCGACAGGCGATCAAACGGCATCAGAGGACCTGTGTGGGCTGTCGGAAGTGGAGAGGGCAGCCATCAGTCCCTATTATGGTTGATCTCCCACCGGCCCGTCTGCGGCTATTCAAGCCTCCCTTCTACTCCACGGGGGTTGACTGCTTTGGCCCTTATCATGTGAAAATTGGAAGGCGCAATGAGAAATGCTGGGGCTTGATCTTCAAGTGTCTCACCACAAGGTGTGTTCATCTGGAGCTGTTGAACAGCTTAGATTCTGATGCCTTTCTTCTCGCTATGAGGCAATTTATTGCACGCAAAAGAACGCAGGCAGAGATCTATTCGGACCAAGGGACGAATTTCAAGGGTGCAGAGAAGGAACTACAGGAGACCTTCATGGCAAATGGCAATGGAACCACAGTTACGGGATGAGCTAGCCGCACACCAGATATCATTCAAATTCAACCCACCAGGAGCACCACACTTCGGTGGTATTTGGGAATGAGAGATCCGCTCGGTCAAGAGAGCTTTGCAGGTGGTAGTTGGTGGTCAGGCATTGCCTGAGGATGTTTTTTTCACTGTTCTGATCGAGGTGGAGGGGATCCTTAATGCCAAGCCACTGGGTTACGTGTCATTAGATGTCGCATGTTGTGAAAGTGTCGTGTCACGGACCCACAACAGGGGGCGTTAATGAACGGACAATGGATAAGCCAAAAAGTAAATTTAATGTTGTGAATCACACAACGATGTACAGACAATAACAATATGGTGGACTGTCAATCATACACCAGGTGACGTGTGGGCAGGCTCGACGATAGAAGACGCCTGGCGAGAGAAAAGCCGGATCCAAACAGCTTCCACCGCCAACGGAGCTGAAGAACACCGGAGCCGCCAAGCCCTGCACCCCAGGTGGCCGCTGTCTTCAGCAGTCAGACCCGGTACTGCTGGCAGAGAACAGAGACAGTCCAGATGAGTGTGAGGTCGCACACTCAGTAATCCCACAGTCTGTATTCAGTAAAGGAGGGAGAACCTCCACCTCCAATCACACACTCGTGCAGCTCCTGTCTAACCACTTATCTGATTGGAGTGTGAAGCGAAGCCGTCGCTGATCACACCAAACGCCAATCCCACAGATAAGGCAAACACCACAGGATAACGGCTGCAAAGAAGTTCAGATTATTACTCAATGTTTTGAGTCAGCAGAGAAAGTTACCTGATTGGTAGTTGATTTCTCGGCGGGGAGGTGGAGTTGCAGTCCGGCCTTTATGGTGGTGGTGATGAGTAGTGGATGAGTGACAGCTGGTACGGATGATGAGTGACAGCTGTCACTCCTGGTCGCTCCGACGCCCTCTCGTGCTTGAAGCCCGCACTTCAAGCAGGGCGCCATCTTGTGGTGGTGGGCCAGCAGTACCTCCTCTTCAGTGGCCCACACAACAGGACCCCCCCCTCAACGGGCGCCTCCTGGCGGTAGAAGTCGGCCAGGAGGGCCGGGTCCAGGATGAAACTCCTCTTCACCCAGGAGTGTTCTTCGGGTCCATACCCCTCCCAGTCCACCAAATACTGGAACCCCCGGCCCTTCCAACGGACATCCAGGAGCCGGCGCACGGTCCAAGCCGGCTCTCCGTCGATGATCCGGGCAGGAGGCGGCGCCGGTCCGGGGGTACAGAGGGGTGAAACGTGGTGATGTTTGATGCGTGATACATGGAAAACAGGGTGGATCCGCAGTGAAGCTGGCAGCTTCAGCTTCACTGCGGCTGGACTGAGGATCTCGAGTATGGGGAAAGGTCCAATGTATCTGTCCTTCAACTTCTGGGATTCCACTTGCAGGGGAATGTCCTTTGTGGAAAGCCAAACCTCCTGCCCAGGCTGATACGCAGGGGCCGGGGCACGCCGGCGGTCTGCATGGTTCTTGGCCCTTGTCCGGGCTTTGAGCAGGGCAGAGCGGGCGGTACGCCACACCCGACGGCACCTTCTCAGATGGGCCTGGACCGAGGGCACCCCGACCTCTCCCTCCACTAGCGGGAACAATGGGGGCTGGTACCCCAAACACACTTCAAACGGGGAGAGGCCGGTGGCAGACGAGACTTGGCTGTTATGAGCGTACTCGATCCAGGCCAGATGGTCACTCCAGGCCGTCGGGTGCGCGGAGGTCACGCAGCGGAGGGCCTGCTCCAGTTCCTGGTTAGTCCGCTCTGCCTGCCCGTTCGTCTGGGGGTGGTACCCAGACGAGAGACTGACGGTGGCCCCCAGTTCCCTACAGAAACTCCGCCAGACCTGGGAGGAGAACTGAGGACCACGATCCGAGACAATGTCTGATGGAATCCCATGCAGACGCACGACGTGGTGGACCAGGAGGTCTGCAGTCTCCTGGGCCGTCGGGAGCTTCGGGAGGGCCATGAAGTGGGCCGCCTTGGAGAACCGGTCCACTATCGTTAAGATGGTGGTGTTTCCCTGGGACGGCGGGAGGCCCGTGACAAAGTCCAGGCCGATATGAGACCAGGGGCGACGAGGCACAGGCAGAGGCTGGAGGAGGCCTTGGGCCTTGTGGTGGTCGGCTTTGCCCCTGGCACAGGTGGTGCAGGCCTGGACATACTCCCGGACGTCGGCTTCCATAGACGCCCACCAGAAGCGCTGCCGGACCACTGCCACGGTCCTTCGCACCCCTGGGTGACAGGAGAGCTTGGAACCGTGACAGAAGTCAAGGACCGCAGCCCTGGCCTCTGGTGGGACGTACAGTCTGTTCTTCGGACCTGTCCCCGGGTCCGGGCTCCGTGTCAGGGCCTCCCGGACGGTCTTCTCCACGTCCCAGGTAAGGGCGGCCATGACAGTGGACTCAGGGATGATGGTTTCAGGGGGGTCTGACAGCTCGGTCTTGACCTCCTCTTCGTGCACCCGGGACAGGGCGTCAGATCGTTGGTTCTTTGTCCCGGGGCGGTAGGTGATCCGGAAGTCAAAACGCCCGAAGAACAGCGACCAGCGGGCTTGCCTGGGGTTCAGACGATTCACGGTCCGGATGTACTCCAGGTTCCGATGGTCCGTGAAAACCGTAAATGGTACCGATGCTCCCTCCAACAGGTGTCTCCACTCCTCAAGAGCCTCCTTCACCGCAAGAAGTTCCCGATTGCCGACGTCATAGTTCCGTTCAGCTGGGGTCAACCTGCGGGAAAAGTAGGCACATGGATGGAGAACCTTGTCGGACTCCCCGCTCTGGGACAGCACGGCTCCTATCCCTGAGTCAGAGGCATCCACTTCAACAACAAACTGGCGCTTGGGATCGGGCTGCACCAGAACCGGTGCAGTTGAGAACCGGCGTTTCAACTCCCTAAACGCAGCTTTGCACCGATCCGACCAGGTGAAGGGGACTTTTGTGGAGGTCAGGGCTGTCAGGGGGCTAACTACCTGACTGTAGCCCTTGATGAACCTCCGGTAGAAATTTGCAAAACAGAGGAACTGTTGTAGTTTCCTACGGTTCGTTGGTTGGGGCCAGTCTCTCACCGCCGCAACCTTGGCCGGATCAGGGGCGACGGAGTTGGAGGAGATGATGAACCCCAAGAAGGACAAAGAAGTGCGGTGGAACTCACACTTCTCGCCCTTCACAAACAGCCGGTTCTCCAACAACCGCTGTAGGACCTGACGTACATGCTTGACATGGGTCTCAGGAACCGGAGAAAAGATGAGTATATCGTCTAGATATACGAAGACAAACCGATGCAGGAAGTCCCGCAAGACTCATTAACCAATGCTTGGAACGTCGCGGGCGCAATGGTGAGGCCGAACGGCATGACCAGGTACTCAAAGTGACCTAACGGGGTGTTAAATGCCGTCTTCCACTCGTCTCCCTCCCGGATCCGAACCAGGTGATAAGCATTCCTAAGATCCAATTTCGTGAAAATTTGGGCTCCATGCAGGGGCGTGAACACTGAATCCAACAGAGGTAACGGGTATCGGTTGCAAACCGTGATCTCATTCAGCCCTCCGTAATCAATGCATGGACGGAGTCCGCCGTCCTTGTTGCCCACAAAAAAGAAACCAGCACCCATCGGGGAGGTGGAGTTCCGGATCAACCCGGCAGCTAACGAGTCCCGGATGTAGGTCTTCATTGATTCGCGTTCCGGACGTGAGAGGTTGTACAGCCTGCTGGACGGGTACTCAGCGCCCGGTATCAAATCAATGGCACAATCGTACGGACGGTGCGGGGGCAGCGTGAGTGCCAGATCCTTGCTGAAGACGTCAGCAAGGTCGTGGTACTCGGCTGGCACCGCCGTCAGATTGGGGGGGACTGAAACCTCCTCCTTAGCAGTCACACCGGGTGGAACCGAGGATCCTAAACACTCCCGGTGGCAGGTTTTGCTCCACTGAACCACAACCCCAGACAGCCAATCAATCCGGGGATTGTGTTTTAACACCCATGGAAAACACAAAATCACTCGGGAGGTAGAAGGTGTTACATAAAACACAATCTCCTCCCTGTAATTCCCAGACACCACCAATGTCACTGGCTGTGTCTGGTGTGTGATTAGTGGAAGAAGGGTGCCATCTAGCGCCCGCACCGACAATGGTGACGGTAAGGCCACTAGAGGGAGCCCAACCTCCTTTGCCCATCTGCTATCCAGCAGATTCCCCTCTGACCCCGTGTCCACCAGTGCTGGGGCGTGAAGGGTTAGATCCCCACTCAGGATCGTGACTGGGATTCGTGCAGATCGTCGGGGTTTCCCCACGTGGGTGTTGTGACCCACCCTTAGCCCAGTCTCTAAGGACGAGTGCTGTTGTTTTGACCGTTTGCGGCATTCTCTCTGTATGTGCTCGGTAGAGCTGCAGAGAAAACACTCTCCCCGGATCAGCCTCCTTTGTCTCTGAACTGATCATTTTTTGGCCCTGCTCGTTTCCATAGCAACGTCAGCAGGGGGAGCTGTTGTCACGTGGAGAGCCCTGGCAGTGGAGCGTGGGGAAGTCGGCTTCCTTTCGGACCCGGGAGGAAGAGGGACGGCTAGTGCCTGGCCACGCCCCTCGTCTCGTTCCCGTCGGTGTTCCGTTAATCGGTTGTCTAACCGTATAACCAGGTCGATAAGCCCATCTAAATCCCGCGGCTCGTCCTTCGCCACCAGGTGCTCCTTAAGGACCAGAGACAGTCCATTTACAAAGGCGGCGCAGAGCGCAACAGCATTCCAGCCGGCTCGCGCTGCCGCGATGCGGAAGTCGACTGCATACTTCGCTGCGCTCCGACACCCCTGCCGTATCGACAGCAGCACACTTGAAGCGGTCTCGCCTCTATGAGGGTGGTCGAACACCTGTCGGAACTCCCTCACAAACTCAGTATAAACCGTTAGGAGCCGTGAATTCTGCTCCCAAAGCGCCGTAGCCCAGGCGCGTGCCTCTCCTCGAAGCAAATTGATCACATAAGCCACCCGGCTGGCGTCTGCTGCGTACATGATGGGACGCTGTGAAAAGACGAGCAAGCACTGCATCAAGAAGTCCGCGCACGTCTCCACACAGCCTCCGTACGGCTCCGGAGGACTTATGTATGCTTCAGGGGAAGGTGGGGGGGTTCGTTGAACGACCAGCGGAATGTCTGTTTCTGGCACACGGTCAGCAGGAGGAGGTGCTGCAGCAGCGCCCTGAGCACGCGCTTCCACCTGGGCGGTGAGAGCCTCCATCCTACGATTGAGAACACTGCTCTGCTCGGTAATTAAATCCAACCGAGCGGTAAAGGCAGTTAAGATGTGCTGCAGCTCACCCAACACGCATCCTGCTGGCGCCTGTGCACCTCGCTCTTCCATTGGCTGTTCAAGCGATGGTTGACGCCCCTCGGGATCCATGACGCTGGCCGAGAAATCCTGTTGTGAAAGTGTCGTGTCACAGACCCACAAGAGGGGGCGTTAATGAACGGACAATGGATAAGCCAAAAAGTAACAATTTAATGTTGTGAATCACACAACGATGTACAGACAATAACAATATGGTGGACTGTCAATCATACACCAGGTGACGTGTGGGCAGGCTCGACGATAGAAGACGCCTGGCGAGAGAAAAGCCGGATCCACACAGCTTCCAATGCCAACGGAGCTGAAGAACACCGGAGCCGCCAAGCCCTGCGCCCCAGGTGGCCGCTGTCTTCAGCAGTCAGACCCGGTACTGCTGGCAGAGAACAGAGACAGTCCAGATGAGTGTGAGGTCGCACACTCAGTAATCCCACAGTCTGTATTCAGTAAAGGAGGGAGAACCTCCACCTCCAATCACACATTCGTGCAGCTCCTGTCTAACCACTTATCTGATTGGAGTGTGAAGCGAAGCCGTCGCTGATCACACCAAACGCCAATCCCACAGATAAGGCAAACACCACAGGATAACGGCTGCAAAGAAGTTCAGATTATTACTCAATGTTTTGAGTCAGCAGAGAAAGTTACCTGATTGGTAGTTGATTTCTCGGCGGGGAGGTGGAGTTGCAGTCCAGCCTTTATGGTGGTGGTGATGAGTAGTGGATGAGTGACAGCTGGTATGGATGATGAGTGACAGCTGTCACTCCTGGTTGCTCCGACGCCCTCTCGTGCTTGAAGCCCGCACTTCAAGCAGGGCGCCATCTTGTGGTGGTGGGCCAGCAGTACCTCCTCTTCAGCGGCCCACACAACATCGCAGACCCTGACCCGGTCACACCTAGCATGCTGTTAATGGGGTGGCGAGACGCTTCACTCCCACAGGTGTCATACAACCCCAATGGTATCACGAAGAGGAGGTGGCGACACAGCCAGCAGATGGTGGATCACTTCTGGTCACAGTTCATCCAAGGATACCTTCCCACCCTTCAAGTCAGGCAGATGTGGCGTCAACCAACAGGCAATCTGGCACTGGACACTGTTGTCATGATTATAGACCCGCAGCTGCAGCGTGCTCACTGGCCTGTTGGGAGGGTGGTAACGCTGCACTTTAGTGCAGATGGCTGTGTTCGATCAGCTGAAGTCAAAGTTAAGGACCAGATGTACTTACGCCCTGTGGCACGACTCATCCAACTACCATCCATTCCCGATGATGAATGACCGGGAACTCCGGGAACAGCGTAGGGAATTCTTCTGCATTGCATAATACCAGTTATTATGGGGGCGGCTGTTCCGAATTCCCACTTTCACCACCAGATGGAACCATTTACCAGCTGACAGGACTGTTCTGTGATATGTTTTGGTCAGGCTTTGTTTTGGGCACCCAAAAAGTGCCTTTGAGGTCTTTATTTGCACTCTGCTGCCATTTTAGATTTTGTTCTTTTCTGACTGTTGAAGAGAGTGGCCACATGAGTAAATGAGCAAATGTAAGTGTGTATTTGATATTTCGAGGCTTATTTGTTTGAACCTGTAGTACTATACAGTTATAGTTTATATTATGTTATCACATTTGCTACATGTTGCAATGTTAGTGATCTGAGCTTGCTAGCTGTACATGTGTTAATGATGTGAATGATGTTATGCTAAGATGCTAACCCATGGCAGTGCTCTATCTTTGCAATGTTTGTAATTATGCTTTCATTGGACAATTAATATGTCTGTATATCTGTAACTGATACAGGCAGTGTTCGCAGTGGAGTACATATCATGTGATATGGTTGTTATGTTATTATTATTTCAGAGACCATAGTGGCTACAGAATAACCACATACTGGCTGCAGTAGTGCTTTCCTGTGCCAAGCAATATTAAAGACCAGGAGACATCTGAAACCCTGCTTCCATGTCACTCTCTAACCGGAGTCCACAGTAGATAAAGGGGCCAGCTCCAGTTGAATGCGTCAATTGCTAATATTGGTCCTTTGAGCCGGATATCCTATACCTACGGTGGCCAAATGGCCGAGCAGGGAGCAACAGTAGCCTCAGGCACCACGTCAAGACCAATAAGGAGACATGCCCCGGCACCTCTCCAAGACTATGAAGTGAGCCTTCCTCAATCCTTGTTGGGCACCCAAATCTTCAGTGCCAGCACTCCAGAGCTGCAGTTACCAAGTAAAGGGGACAATTCTGTTGCAAGTGATGACCAGCTGAGGGCAATGCTCGGGCATCAAGTCGGATAAAGGGGCCAGCTCCAGGCATCAATTGCTAATAAATATAATCCAAAATTTTATTCATGTATCTGTAGCCAATTTTTTTTGGTGACAATATTAAGTCGAAGAGGCAAAGTCACATTTTGACCGTCGCAGACTCTACAATAGAAAGGATATCCTTAATACAAGAGTCATTTATTTTATTATTTACTTAAAAAAATTGGTATATGTTTTGGTTATAAGGCTTAACAAACTGTATTCTTAAATATAGATAGAGCACTTCATCATGGATACTCATAGAATCATCCATGTATTATTTTAAAACTATATGTCCCTGTTGTGTGGGCCGCTGAAGAGGAGGTACTGCTGGCCCACCACCACCAGAGGGCGCCCTGCCTGGAGTGCGGGCTCCAGGCACCAGAGGGCGCTGCCGCCGACGAAGGCTGTCAGGATGACAGCTGTCACCCATTACTGGACACAGCTGACTGCACTCAGGACGGAGTATATCAGCAGGACAGCGTCTCCACCTCAGTGCCGAGATATCGCCTTGAGCCTAAGGTAATCTTCTCTGCTGCTTATTTAAGTAAAATATTATAAATACGTGTTAAACCTTTCAGGACAGCTGACTACCGAAAGCCGAGTGATCGGATAAGTACTCACCTTCCTGCTTATTGTGACAAGAGGTGGAGGCGGCTTGCCCCTCTCATCTACTGGGTGCGGTCGCATCCCAACCTGTGTGTTTGTGTTCTTTCCCGCCAGCAGTACCGGATCCGACGAGCGAAGGCAGTGGCCACCTGGGAATTCGGGACTTGGCGGTTCCAGTACTTCTGGGTTTCGGTGGCAGAGGAAATCTGGGTGGTTCCGGTTCGACTAGGACGGACGTCTCCTACCTTCGGGCCTGCCCACAGGACACCAGCAGATTTCGGCTTACACCTCCAAATTGTGCATTATTGTATCAGTTGTGCTGATTTCACAACAGTAAAACTTGTTATTCACCTTTCTCCATTGTCCGTTCATTGCGCCCCCTGTTGTGGGTCCGTGTACCTACACTTTCACAACAGTCACCGTGTCACGGACTCTACGTGTGTAGAGTCCGTGACACGGTGCTACCTATAGGCTTCATCATAACAGGTATAGGACATAATTATTTATTCCATTCAACTGATATCCTCTAATTATCCTAACAAAGGACAATAAAACTACTAAAGTTACATTCACCATGCTATTATTTTTAAATATAGGTATGTCATGTGTTCCCACTATAGGGGGATCACACTCCTCAGCCTCCCCGGTAAGGTCTATTCCAGAGTACTAGAGAGGAGAATTCGACCGATGGTCGAACCTCGGATTCAGGAGGAGCAGTGTGGTTTTCGTCCTGGTCGCGGCACACTGGACCAGCTCTACATGCTCCATCGGGTGCTCGAGGGTTCATGGGAGTTCGCCCAACCAGTCCACATGTGTTTTGTGGATCTGGAGAAGGCGTTCAACTGTGTCCCTTGGGGCACCCTGTGGGGAGTGCTCCGGGAGTACGGGGTCCGGGGTCCTTTGCTAAGGGCTATCTGGTCCCTGTACGAACGCAGCAGGAACTTGGTTCGCATTGGCGGTAGTAAGTCAAACCT
Source organism: Thalassophryne amazonica (assembly GCF_902500255.1). Classification (NCBI taxonomy): domain Eukaryota; kingdom Metazoa; phylum Chordata; class Actinopteri; order Batrachoidiformes; family Batrachoididae; genus Thalassophryne; species Thalassophryne amazonica. The sequence continues at coordinate 78,384,982 of NC_047110.1, forward strand.
GTTTCCAGTGCACATTGGCCTCCGCCAGGGCTGCCCTTTCTCACCAGTTCTGTTCATTATTTTTATGGACAGAATTTCTAGGCGCAGCCACGGTGTAGAGGGGGTCTGGTTTGGGAACCACAGAATCTCGTCTCTGCTGTTTGCAGACGATGTGGTTCTGTTGGCTTCGTCAAATCAGGACCTTCAGCGTGCACTGGGGCGGTTTGCAGCCGAGTGTGAAGCGTCCGGGATGAAAATCAGCACCTCCAAATCCGAGGCCATGGTTCTCGACCAGAAAAAGGTGCTTTGCCCTCTTCAGGTCGGTGGAGTGTCCTTGCCTCAAGTGGAGGAGTTTAAGTATCTCGGGGTCTTGTTCACGAGTGAGGGACGGATGGAGCGTGAGATCGATAGACAGATCGGTGTAGCATCTGCAGTGATGCAGTCGCTGTATCGGACTGTCGTGGTGAAGAGAGAGCTGAGTGGGGGGGCAAAGCTCTCGATTTACCGATCGATCTACATTCTGATCCTCACCTATGGTCATGAGATTTGGCTCATGACCGAAAGAATGAGATTGCGAGTACAAGTGGCCGAGATGAGTTTCCTCCGCAGGGTGGCTGGGCACTCCCTTAGAGATAGGGTGAGGAGCTCGGTCACTCGGGAGGAGCTCGGAGTCAAGCCGCTCCTCCTCCACGTCAAAAGGAGTCAGTTGAGGTGGCTCGGGCATCTTTTCCGGATGCCCCCTGGACGCCTCGCTGGAGAGGTGTTCCGGGCACGTCCCATTGGGAGGAGGCCCAGGTAAGACCCAGGACACGCTGGAGGGACTACATCTCTCGGCTGGCTTGGCAACGCCTTGGAGTTCCCCCGGAGGAGCTGGGGGAGGTGTGTGTGGATCGGGAGGTCTGGGCGGCTTTGCTTGAGCTGCTGCCCCCGCGACCCGACTCCGGATAAAGCGGAAGAAAATGGATGGATGGATGGTATGTCACGGACTCTACAGGATTTTCTGAACATCTGAGACCATGCAGTGCGATCATCGCCAAAAACAAAATGTTGCTCTGGCCGCATTAAATCTTTTTGTTTATTTTTTTAGACACCCTTGAGACTTCAAATAACATTATTTAAAGACAAAAGGATGACTTTTTATTGTTTCTCTCAGATCACCCAAAATTGATGAAATTTTCTGAAAATAGAAAACATATTTGTTTATATCACAGAAAAACATTTACACAAAAGACTACCACACTTTTGTTATGCAATAAAACATGCTGCATCAATTTTAAAGTGACACAGAATAACGCCTAATTTCATTTAAAAATGCACCACGTTTCTGGTCATAACTTGTTAAATATAATGCTGCGTTCACACCAGGCGCGATCAGATGCCACAAATTCATGGGCGTCGCGTGGCGACGGACGCTACTTGCTGCAGCTCACTCTTCCCCCCAAAAAACTCTGTCATAATTGTATTTAGAAACCAGTCACCATTTATTTTATTATACATCTGTGTAGTTAATAAGTAAAATAATCTTCACGGACGATTCGCTCGTGCGCGCACGTAAAATAAAAAGAGAAAGAAACTCCACTCCACTGCTGTGGGGCTGCTGCTCGCTCCAAAAACTCTGTGATAATTGTGAAATAAAGGACAAAAGAGACATAAGTCCTGCTCACAGGCTGCTACCAGATACAGGACATGTTCACATCTTCAGTCAAACTCCAGACATCTCCATGTCACTACATATTCAGTCCCTGATTGGTCATCGCGGTGTGATGAGATGAAAAAGTTCCGATTTTTCAACTTGGGGAGGAGGGCAATGCGACGTGATGCGACGCAATATCGCGCCACAAATGCACCAATCGCTTAAAATCGCTTCACTCGCGTCGCTTCACTCGCATCCATCATGTCGCGCTGCGTGACTTGGCGCCAAAATGCGTCGTTCCATAGGGATTACATGGCAACCTGTTGCAGCTGTCGCTCACATCACGCCCGGTGTGAACGCGGCATTAGGATTAATCAAATCATTTTTTCGGCAACGTGAAGTTTTTTTTCATATGCAGATGCTGAAAGCAAAAGTACATCTTCATGACATATGATTTAGTGTTTCTGATATGATAACATCTGTATTTTGTATCTATAGCCTTGATTGTGACCAACCCTTATCTTCTTAATTCTGGTGTCACATTAATTCCAAGATACAGGTTACTTTATTACTTCCAAGATAAGTTAGAACAGAAAACTTGATCAGAAACTACTCAGCTCTCAGTAACTAAGCTAATAGGTTTGGGAAGTTGTTGGACAAATCCCTTGTCCATCATTGATGACTGACCGAGATCACAATGTAGAAACACCACCATGATTCCTTCTCCCATCCACACACACTAATCCCACACACTAATTTTGTATTTAAGTAACCGATCAGTTTTTGAACACATTTATTTTCATATGCATAAGACATAAGCCTGGAGGCTAGAGAGGTGGGCTTATAAATTCACAGAGAACATTCTTGAGACACAGACCTTGGACAAGTTCAAAGATGGCTAACCTAAACCTATGTCACATTCTGTTTCAATCTGTTCAGTTTTGTTTTTGAGTGGCGGGGGTGAGAGCCAATCAGAGTAGAGCTGCACCGTGACGTCAGTGGCTGGTCTCTCCAAAACCGTTTCATTTTGTGTGTTTATATGCATGTTTCTCACATATTATGTAAAAGCTACTGAGAAATAAGCACTTCTAAAACTGAAAATGCTGTTTTTTGGAACCCAATAACACCTCTGAACTTATTTACAAGACATATTTCACTTACGTTAGTATCGTGACATCACAGGTTGGTAGCTAGCTGCAAAACTCTTTCGTTTGTGTGTAAATATAACCTCTGTGTTACCGTATTTTCCGGACTATAAGTCGCACCGGAGTATAAGTCGCACCAGCCACTTTATCCATTATAAAGAAAAATAAACCATAAATAAGTCGCACCAGAGTATAAGTCGCACCAGCCACTTTATCCATTATAAAGAAAAATAAACCATAAATAAGGTCCCCTGGACTATAAGTCCCATGGACATACAGGTATGTTAACATGAAAAGTTCAGATGATAATATTGTGACGGCTACCGTTTTCGGATGCATATTTCACCAGTCGCAACTTGTAATCTGCAGAGTATGATTTTCTTTTTGGTGGCATTTTTTCGGGCCTTCTCCGTTGTCTTGTTATGTTATCAGTAACGTTAAAATTTTTATTTTTCTATGGTAGTCAGAAGTCGCAGGAACAGTCACACAAGCCTCGAGTGCCCTCTCGTGAGCTGCATTTTACCTACGGATGTTTGTATTTTGCGGACCACATTGCGAGCCGAACCATGCAGCGCCTACCTGCGCAGCTCATGACCACCCAGCGGTGTCGATCCAGCTCCTTCCAAGTGCAGACGCTAATCCTCCGCCGTCGCTCAGTGCTCCCATGCAGCTCTCAGCGTCAACCCTGCTCACACTGATATCCAAGGGTTGAAGCTGTCTTGTTAGCCGTCCCGGAATAAACACCATGTTCGTCTGCTTCAAACGCTTTTCACAATCATCGACGCCAGCTCCTTCCAAGTGCACACGCTAATCCTCCGCCGTCGCTCACCCAATGCTCCCACGCAGCTCTCAGCGTCAACTTAAACACTCTGCTCACATTGATATCCAAGGGTTGAAGCTGTTCTGTTCGCCATGCCGGAATAACAGCAAGCACCGTGTTCGTCAGCTTCACACGCTGTGGGTGAGGTGAGGAATACGCATCCAAAGTTCTGTTCTCTGATTGGTTATCGCGACCAGCGTGAACTATAGGATGGCCGTCATACTACAGTGCCCATGATGCATTGCATTTCTTTTTCCGGTGGCCATTTTAAAACATAGATCGACTCTGTCACGTAAAATTGTTTTGTTACAGTAAATTAATTGAGATCCTACCGGTATATTTTTCATTTATAAGTCGCACCGGAGTATAGGTCGCACCCCCAGCCAAAACATGTAAAAAAGTGCGACTTATACTCCGGAAAATACGGTATATATTATGTAAAAGCTACCAAGAATTAAACCCTTCTAAAACCGAAAATGCCATTTTTGGAACCTGATAACACCTTTGCAGTCATTTACAAGACATTGTGCAGATGTTAGCGTGCATGTTAAGTTCGGCTAAATTAAAGCTAACTTCCTATGGAGTTAAATTTATCTCAATAATACCTGCAAATGCACAGAGGCCGATCTACAAATATTCCTTGATTTGCACAACTTCAATCAATCAATCAATCAATTTTATTTACATAGCGCCAAATCACAACAAACAGTTGCCCCAAGGCGCTTTATATTGTAAGGCAAGGCCATACAATAATTACGTAAAAACCCCAACGGTCAAAACGACCCCCTGTGAGCAAGCACTTGGTGACAGTGGGAAGGAAAAACTCCCTTTTAACAGGAAGAAACCTCCAGCAGAACCAGGCTCAGGGAGGGGCAGTCTTCTGCTGGGACTGGTTGGGGCTGAGGGAGAGAACCAGGAAAAAGACATGCTGTGGAGGGGAGCAGAGATCAATCACTAATGATTAAATGCAGAGTGGTGCATACAGAGCAAAAAGAGAAAGAAACACTCAGTGCATCATGGGAACCCCCCAGCAGTCTACATCTATAGCAGCATAACTAAGGGATGGTTCAGGGTCACCTGATCCAACCCTAACTATAAGCTTTAGCAAAAAGGAAAGTTTTAAGCCTAATCTTAAAAGTAGAGAGGGTGTCTGTCTCCCTGATCTGAATTGGGAGCTGGTTCCACAGGAGAGGAGCCTGAAAGCTGAAGGCTCTGCCTCCCATTCTACTCTTACAAACCCTAGGAACTACAAGTAAGCCTGCAGTCTGAGAGCGAAGCGCTCTATTGGGGTGATATGGTACTATGAGGTCCCTAAGATAAGATGGGACCTCATTATTCAAAACCTTATAAGTAAGAAGAAGAATTTTAAATTCTATTCTAGAATTAACAGGAAGCCAATGAAGAGAGGCCAATATGGGTGAGATATGCTCTCTCCTTCTAGTCCCCGTTAGTACTCTAGCTGCAGCATTTTGAATTAACTGAAGGCTTTTCAGGGAACTTTTAGGACAACCTGATAATAATGAATTACAATAGTCCAGCCTAGAGGAAATAAATGCATGAATTAGTTTTTCAGCATCACTCTGAGACAAGACCTTTCTAATTTTAGAGATATTGCGTAAATGCAAAAAAGCAGTCCTACATATTTGTTTAATATGCGCTTTGAATGACATATCCTGATCAAAAATGACTCCAAGATTTCTCACAGTATTACTAGAGGTCAGGGTAATGCCATCCAGAGTAAGGATCTGGTTAGACACCATGTTTCTAAGATTTGTGGGGCCAAGTACAATAACTTTTTCAGTTTTATCTGAGTTTAAAAGCAGAAAATTAGAGGTCATCCATGTCTTTATGTCTGTAAGACAATCCTGCAGTTTAGCTAACTGGTGTGTGTCCTCTGACTTCATGGATAGATAAAGCTGGGTATCATCTGCATAACAATAAAAATTTAAGCAATGCCGTCTAATAATACTGCCTAAGGGAAGCATGTATAAAGTGAATAAAATTGGTCCTAGCACAGAACCTTGTGGAACTCCATAATTAACCTTAGTCTGTGAAGAAGATTCCCCATTTACATGAACAAATTGTAATCTATTAGATAAATATGATTCAAACCACCGCAGCGCAGTGCCTTTAATACCTATGGAATGCTCTAATCTCTGTAATAAAATTTTATGGTCAACAGTATCAAAAGCAGCACTGAGGTCTAACAGAACAAGCACAGAGATGAGTCCACTGTCCGAGGCCATAAGAAGATTATTTGTAACCTTCACTAATGCTGTTTCTGTACTATGATGAATTCTAAAACCTGACTGAAACTCTTCAAATAGACCATTCCTCTGCAGATGATCAGTTAGCTGTTTTACAACTACCCTTTCAAGAATTTTTGAGAGAAAAGGAAGGTTGGAGATTGGCCTATAATTAGCTAAGATAGCTGGGTCAAGTGATGGCTTTTTAAGTAATGGTTTAATTACTGCCACCTTAAAAGCCTGTGGTACATAGCCAACTAATAAAGATAGATTGATCATATTTAAGATCGAAGCATTAAATAATGGCAGGGCTTCCTTGAGCAGCCTGGTAGAAATGGGGTCTAATACACATGTTGATGGTTTGGATGAAGTAACTAATGAAAATAACTCAGACAGAACAATCTGAGAGAAAGAGTCTAACCAAATACCGGCATCACTGAAAGCAGCCAAAGATAACGATACGTCTTTGGGATGGTTATGTGTTGTGTGGGCCGCTGAAGAGGAGGTACTGCTGGCCCACTACCACCAGAGGGCGCCCTGCTTGGAGTGCGGGCTCCAAGCACGAGAGGGCGCCAGACCCAGAGGAAGTGACAGCTGTCACTCATTACTCCAGCTGTCACTCATCTACACCACCATATAAGCCGGACTGCAACTCCACCTCCCCGCCGAGAAATCGACTACCAGTACCAAGGTAATTTCTCTGCTGACTGACACATTGTGTAACCAACTGAACTTCTATTGCAGCCGTTTTCCTGAAGTGTTGCCTTGTCTGGAGGATTGGCGTTTGGTGTGACAGTGACGGCTTCACCTCGCACCCCCTCCCAGATAAGTGGTTGATCAGGAGCTGCACGAGTGTGTGTGATTTGGAGGTGGAGGTGCTCCCTCCTAACGGTGTCTGGACTGTAAATTACTGAGTGTGCGGACTCACACTCATACATCATCTTTCTGTTTTCTGCCAGCAGTACCAGGGTCGACAGCCGAAGACAGAGGCCACCTGGGGACTCGGGACTTGGCGGCTCCGGTGTTCTTCAGACCGTTGGTGGTGGAGGCCGTGTGGGACGCGGCTTCTCTCTCGTCGGGCGTCTTCTATCTTCGAGCCTGCCCACACGTCACCTGGTGTTTATTGACTGTGAAAATTACGACACATTTCGTTGTGTATTATCACAACATTAAATTGTTACCTTTTGGCTTACTCATTGTCCGTTCATTTGCGCCCCCTGTTGTGGGTCCGTGCTACGACACCTTCCCAACAGTTATGAGTAATTTTTTCTCTAATAGTTAAAATTTTATTAGCAAAGAAAGTCATGAAGTCATTACTAGTTAAAGTTAAAGGAATACTTTTTTATAGAGCAACAGACTCTTTTTCCAGGCTAAGTGAAGATCTTCTAAATTAGTGAGACGCCATTTCCTCTCCAACTTACGGGTTATCTGCTTTAAGTTGCGAGTTTGCGAGTTATACCACGGAGTCAGGCACTTCTGATTTAAAGCTCTCTTTTTCAGAGGAGCTACAGCATCCAAAGTTGTCTTCAATGAGGATGTAAAACTATTGACGAGATACTCTATCTCACTTACAGAGTTTAGGTAGCTACTCTGCACTGTGTTGGTATATGGCATTAGAGAACATAAAGAAGGAATCATATCCTTAAACCTAGTTACAGCGCTTTCTGAAAGACTTCTAGTGTAATGAAACTTATTCCCCACTGCTGGGTAGTCCATCAGAGTAAATGTAAATGTTATTAAGAAATGATCAGACAGAAGGGAGTTTTCAGGGAATACTGTTAAGTCTTCAATTTCCATACCATAAGTCAGAACAAGATCTAAGATATGATTAAAGTGGTGGGTGGACTCATTTACATTTTGAGCAAAGCCAAATGAATCTAATAATAGATTAAATGCAGTGTTGAGGCTGTCATTCTCAGCATCTGTGTGGATGTTAAAATCGCCCACTATAATTATCTTATCTGAGCTAAGCACTAAGTCAGACAAAAGGTCTGAAAATTCACAGAGAAACTCACAGTAACGACCAGGTGGACGATAGATAATAACAAATAAAACTGGTTTTTGGGACTTCCAATTTGGATGGACAAGACTAAGAGTCAAGCTTTCAAATGAATTAAAGCTCTGTCTGGGTTTTTGATTAATTAATAAGCTGGAATAGAAGATTGCTGCTAATCCTCCGCCTCGGCCCGTGCTACGAGCATTCTGGCAGTGAGTGTGATTCGGGGGAGTTGACTCATTTAAACTAACATATTCATCCTGCTGTAACCAGGTTTCTGTAAGGCAGAATAAATCAATATGTTGATCAATTATTATATCATTTACCAACAGGGACTTAGAAGAGAGAGCTAATGTTTAATAGACCACATTTAACTGTTTTAATCTGTGGTGCAGTTGAAGGTGCTATATTATTTTTTCTTTTTGAATTTTTATGCTTAAATAGATTTTTGCTGGTTATTGGTGGTCTGGGAGCAGGCACCGTCTCTACGGGGATGGGGTAATGAGGGGATGGCAGGGGGAGAGAAGCTGCAGAGAGGTGTGTAAGACTACAACTCTGCTTCCTGGTCCCAACCCTGGATAGTCACGGTTTGGAGGATTTAAGAAAATTGGCCAGATTTCTAGAAATGAGAGCTGCTCCATCCAAAGTGGGATGGATGCCGTCTCTCCTAACAAGACCAGGTTTTCCCCAGAAGCTTTGCCAATTATCTATGAAGCCCACCTCATTTTTTGGACACCACTCAGACAGCCAGCAATTCAAGGAGAACATGCGGCTAAACATGTCACTCCCGGTCCGATTCGGGAGGGGCCCAGAGAAAACTACAGAGTCCGACATTGTTTTTGCAAAGTTACACACCGATTCAATGTTAATTTTAGTGACCTCCGATTGGCGTAACCGGGTGTCATTACTGCAGATGATGATTTGATTTAAACGTGCAAACTGTACATAAGACAACAGGAACCTAATAATTAAACAACTGCAAATTCACAAGATCACAATGCTCACACAGCCAAGGGTATTTTAGCTTTGCATTATATTTCAATTTATGGTGATGTAATCAAAAGGGAAATGGTTTAGTATTTTGGAAATAATTTTCAATATAAAATAGTCAATTACAACCACAGCATAGTGGGTTGGGCATCAAAACAATTTGCCAAGTCTTTTAACATGATTCCAGTCTGCAGGGAAATTGAACCACAATGAGACAGGCTCATATGTCCTAAGGCAAAGTGTGACCATCAGTACACACGGTGATCCAACTCAATACAGTGGCTTTTCTTATAAATTTCGCATAATTTTAATTATTAATGATAGCAGATTTGACAGATGGAAAATAAAACTGTACTGTAAAGTATGAAGGAGGAAGAATAACAATCAGACAGAACAAGATGCAATGCAATATTCTAATCACATCTTTATAACATGGAGAGAGCAACACACTGTCGGTTAAAGGTTATCGGGTCATGATCAGACCATAAGGAAGTGGCCAATGTCGCTCTTTATGATAACAATACAACACTACTGAGCAGAAGTACAAGCAAGAGGAACTATGTGGACAAAAATAACAGCCTTGATTAATGAAATAAATTGACTTTGTTCCTCTGGCAGCACAGAACAGATAAATTTCTGCAGCAATTGTACAACCCCTGGCAATAATTATGGAATCACCGGCCTCGGAGGATATTCATTCAGTTGTTTAATTTTGTAGAAAAAAAGCAGATCACAGACATGACACAAAACTAAAGTCATTTCAAATGGCAACTTTCTGGCTTTAAGAAACACTATAAGAAATCAGGAAAAAAAATTTGTGGCAGTCAGTAACGGTTACTTTTTTAGACCAAGCAGAGGGAAAAAAATATGGACTCACTCAATTCTGAGGAATAAATTATGGAATCACCCTGTAAATTTTCATCCCCAAAACTAACACCTGCATCAAATCAGATCTGCTCATTAGTCTGCATCTAAAAAGGAGTGATCACACCTTGGAGAGCTGTTGCACCAAGTGGACTGACATGAATCATGGCTCCAACACGAGAGATGTCAATTGAAACAAAGGAGAGGATTATCAAACTCTTAAAAGAGGGTAAATCATCAAGCAATGTTGCAAAAGATGTTGGTTGTTCACAGTCACCTGTGTCTTAACTCTGGACCAAATACAAACAACATGGGAAGGTTGTTAAAGGCAAACATATTGGTAGACCAAGGAAGGAAGACATCAAAGCGTCAAGACAGACAACTTAAAGCAATGTCTCAAAAATTGAAAATGCACAACAAAACAAATGAGGAACGAATGGGAGGAAACTGGAGTCAATGTCTGTGACTGAACTGTAAGAAACCGCCTAAAGGAAATGGGATTTACATACAGAAAAGCTAAACGAAAGCCATCATTAACACCTAAACAGAAAAAAAACAAGGTTACAATGGGCTAAGGAAAAGCAATCTTGGACTGTGGATGACTGGATGAAAGTCATATTCAGTGATGAATCTCGAATCTGCATTGGGCAAGGTGATGATGCTGGAACTTTTGTTTGGTGCTGTTCCAATGAGATTTATATGTTGTATGGCTGGGGGGGCCTGGCTGCCTTTTTGTTTCTGTCTTTTTTCCTGTCTTTTGTTTTTCCTTCCAGGTGGCTTGCATTTGGGACTGAGTGGCTGTGTAGCTGAGTTTATCAGGACCTCACCCTGATCACCTGAGGCTGATCACCTGCAGCTCGTCAGGACTCACAGCTGTGGTGCATCTACATGGATTGGAACATGGTGGCATTTAAGACTGGAGTACACAGTGTGTATTTGCCAGAGACTCGACCTTGTGACAAGACGGGTGAGATCGTCGTCTCGGGAGCCATCTCATCATCAGTGGATGCAGAGAACGTCCAGGTTTGATGCATGGTCTGTGAAAGAGGAGGGGGTGAGGTCTCACGCTCGTCAGCACACTTCCTGAGGTACGTTAGATTTTGTGACTAACATTTATACAGTCAGTAAATGTGGTGTCCCTCACACCTTATTATATTGAGCTGTATGTTGGTCGTGTAATCAGCTTCCACTGCAGTGGAGTTTTGTGAACTGGGTGTTCCATGCCTGCAGGGTGGGAAGCTGATTAGTAATTAAGCCAGGAAGTGTTTGCTGTTTGTGCACCTTTGAGCGTTCTCTCTGTGTGTTGAGGGTGGACTCACATAATGATTCCTTCTTTCACAGACTCGGTTTGTCGCGGCCACCTGGGGGGTGTCGGCGGGGTCCTTGGGTCCGAATTGGTTCTGGCTCCGGACCGTTAGTGCTGCTGGGAGCGCACCGCAAAACCACCACGCCAGACCGCGCACTTTTATATTTTTTCACAGCACTGTTATGTTCATTAAACTCTGTTATCCTTTGTACCGTGCTCTGCTTATTTTATACTGGGTCCTTCAAACACTGGTCGGTTCTCCGGGCTGCGTCCGACACATAACATTATAAAGATGATTGCCTGAAGAGAACATGTAAATTTCCACAGTCATTGATGATATGGGGCTGCATGTCAGGTAAAGGCACTGGGAAGATGGCTGTCATCACATCATCAATAAATGCACAAGTTTACGTTGATATTTTGGACACTTTTCTTATCCCATCAATTTCAAGGATGTTTGGGGATGATGAAATCATTTCTCAAGATGATAATGTATCTTGCCATAGAGCAAAAACTGTGAAAACATTCCATGCAAAAAGACACATAGGGTCAATGTCATGGCCTGCAAATAGTCCGGATCTTAATCCAATTGAAAATCTTTGGTGGAAGTTGAAGAAAATGGAAATGGTCCATGACAAGGCTCCAACCTGCAAAGATGATCTGGCAACAGCAATCAGAGAAAGTTGGAGCCAGATTGATGAAGAGTACTGAGTACTGTAAAGCCAGAAAGTTGCAATTTGAAATGACTTTAGTTTTGTGTCATGTCTGTGATCTGCTTTTTTTCTACAAAATTAAACAACTGAATGAACATCCTCCGAGGCCGGTGATTCCATCATTTTTGCCAGGGGTTGTATAAAACAGTCTGTGATACCGAGCTGCTGAGTGCACATACAGGCCACACTGCTCAGAGATCTGCTCAGAGAGGATAAATAAGGCAGGAGTAACCTCATATTTTTTTACCCCCTCCAAAACACTTTTGTTGAATGTTGAATGCAACAACTGTTCCTTGCACTCATTGGCAGGGTTGCGTTCCTTCATGTAAAGTGATACAACCCCCATCCAGATTGATGTATAGAGAGGCATTGCTGAATCAACAGGAAAACATATAATAGTCAAGAGCACCTGAGGGGACCGGGACAGTAACAAAGGGACAATTTTTCCTCTAAAACTGGTCAGTGCTGCTGCAAAGTTGATTCTGCAGCATCCTCACAGTGGCATCCAGGTGCTTTGTGACCATTCAGAATGCATCCTCTGTGTTAGCTTCCCTTCCACCAAAAGCACTTGGGGGGGGGGGGGGGGGGGGGGGTTCGACTCTTTGTTCCTCCAGAAGTGAAATAATGATGCACAAAAAAACAAAACTCTCCCAACCAGTGGTTTGCTAGGACTGGTTACTTGGAGGCACAGTGCCCAGGTGCAATTACAGGGACAATAGCTACCTAATTATTCAGTGAAGGGAAGAACCCGGCCACCTGTTAGGAGGGATGATGCAAAAACAGCCTTAATGAGGGTTTGTCTAGCCCACACATAACCATGGGTCTGTCAAAACTTTACCCACCAGGCTTAACAGCATTAACAAAGGCATTGCACAATGAAGGCACAATGGGGCTCCCCACACCAAAAGTCCAATCATCCCCGCTGACAAGTATCCAACGGGCACAAGGCACGACACGGCTGATGGTGAATAAAGACACTACAGTTGAAATATTTGTGTTTAAGGAACAATTTGGCTGAGATATATTAAAAACACCAAGCAGCAGCAGGAGTTAACCATGCAAATTAAATGAATCATTTGAATAAGACTGACAAAAAAACCAAAGCCCCAAAAACAAATTTAAAACACTATAACCGTACATCATCAGCAAGAAAATTTGACTACAAACAAATGTTCTCTCCAAATTGAAAGCACGCACTTGCATTATCAGGCGTATCGCCAGGATACAGGGAAAATATGGAAAACTCTACTTACCTGTTATGAAAAGCCTCTTTCTCCTACAAAAAGGAAAAACACTGCATTAGTCAATGAGAAAATACTTAGTCTGACCATTGTTTAGGCAATCACATTAGCAACTTATACATATTTTGCAGTAAACACAGTCAGGTCTGGGTGCAACTGCTGACGCCATCCATCAGACTATTGAACCACCTTGACTCAACCAGTTTAATCCCCTTTCCCAGCTATTGGCAGGAGACAGGTGACACGTGAGTATCCACTTGTAAAAATCTATTATCTTGGCTAAGAACTGAGGCACATGCACCCTGCATCACACTCAGGCAACAGTGCAACATGACCATACTGTTGTAGCACATCTCAAATGAATCTCCTTACGTAGCTGTTCATTTGGCACAATAATCATTCCAGCACCACCCAAGGATTCTCCAAATAATCCAGAAAAAAATGCTATTATGATAAGCAATTTAGTATGTCTCAATTTAAAATAAATAAAAGTAAATTTAACACTTGTTCCAGGATTAAGTATGATTTTTCAGGTAATAATAAACAAGACCACTCTGGTGCAGGTACGGCTATTAAGACTCAAGTTAGCAAGATATTCAGACAGAAAAATATTTAAATTAGAAAGTTAACAGACTTTTTTCTAAAGTAGATTACTATTAAAAACAAGCCGTATTCATCAAACCATGTGGGTTGAATTCCGTCTTGATCTTAGGTCATACATGTCAACCCCTTTGAGGGTCCACCTGTATAACCAAGTGATAAAATCCATAAAATCAACACAAAATCCTTATAACCTCCAAATCGCACCAAAATCAGTTTTATTACAGTACACACAACCGCATAGCGGTATCACATAACTGGGGTTTTGTCCATATATTAATAACTAACACCAGGGATCTCCATGGGCTCTTTTATGGTGGAAGTCCTCCACAGTTAAATCCTCTTGCTCCACAGTAAAATTGCTTGCTGTCAATAAAATCAATGTCTACAAGTACATTGTAGGTATTTTGTACAAACTCAATATATTTCCCGTGAATATAGTGTCACACAGCTGTTCTATTTTTACAGAAACAAAAACTCACAGAGTAACAGATCACTGCTCCTGACAATCTTTGGCCCCACCGTCTGAGACTGCTCTGCCCTACGATTGGATATTGGAAAACCATGTGACGATGAACCAATTCCGATTGGACGCTCACATTGCGCACGTCATCACACAGCTTCTATGAGGAGTACAAAGATGGTGGATGGCTGGCCAAAAGTCCACGGAGTTAAGAAAAACAACAGTAAAAAAAAAATAAATTTACAACAGAAAACCCTGAATATCCTTAAGACTTTATTTGTATGTCCGTATGACTCTGAAACTCGTAAAAATCCATATAATTTATGGACAATCCGTATAGGTTGACATGTATGTTAGGTACCCCATCAATGTCTTGATAGAACTTTGAAGATCCCAGGTTCACGTCCAACCTGGACCTTTCTGTGTGGTTTGCATGTTTTCCTCGTGTTTATGCGAGTTCCCTCCCACCTCCAAAGACATGCAGGTTTGGTGACTTGAAAATTTTACAATGACTGTAGGTATGCGTGTGCGTGTAACTGTATTTGTCTGTATATATGCATCAGTCCTGTAGTAGGCTGGTGGCCAGTCCAGGGTGTACCCGACCTCTCACCCAGTGACCTCTGGGATAGGCCGTTTTATTCAATTGGATAGGTTAATAAAAGACAACCAGGCAAATGTGTTTATTAACAGATGAGTAGTTTTAGAACAAAGATACTTGAAGGTTCCACAATCTGTGTAAGACATGAAAATGTGGTGTCATGCAAGACATTTTACACCCACATTGTCTGTTAAGAGAAAGACATGCAAATTTAGATTTTGGCTGCATTTCCTGATAACACTTATGTTTGAACATGTGCATCTTCACAAAAGTGTAATTGTGCTATTAGCATGTTATATTAGCTTTGACTTGCTATACACAGCAATAAAACAGAGGTTCCAAAGGCCTTATCTTGCTAACAATGCTAATATATCACTTTCAAAGACATTCAAATTTGAATCAGTGTTTTAAGTGATCGCTTGGTTTGAAAAGCCTGTGATATTTGAGGAGAACATTGGGACTCTATTGAGAATGTGCTCGACTGAATACCAGGAGCTGATGAATAGATCTACCCATTATCCTTCTCCCAATCGCTCACTGACCTCTCCATTATTGGGTAGCTGCTGACTGCAGTGAACAGGGGCCCAAGGAGTGAACTTCCCAGGACTCTGAGCATAGGGTTTGGTCAGAGCTGTCAGTGCATGTAACTGCTGATTCACTTGCTGTCAAAAGCTTACATTATGAATGACCACTGCAGGAGGCAAGGCTAAACAATGGAGAGAAAACTTCCACAATTAAGGAAAGTGTTACCATTTAAATTAGGCTATTGCTAGATGTCCAGGCCCAGATGTAACACATACAGTGCATCCGGAAAGTATTAACAGCGCTTCACTTTTTTCCACATTTTGTTATGTTACAGCCTTATTCCAAAATGGATGAAATTAATTTTCCCCCCTCAAAATTCTACTGACAACACACAAAATCTTTAAAAAAAAATCCACATTGTCATTATGGACTGTTGTGTGTCGAATTTTGAGGGGAAAAATTAATTGAATCCATTTTGGAATAAGGCTGTTACATAGCAAAATGTTGAAAAAGTGAAATGCTGTCAATACGAGGTCTGTTAGAAAAGTAGCCGACCTTTTTATTTTTTTCAAAAACCATATGGATTTGAATCACATGTGATTGCATCAGCCAAGCTTGAACCTTCGTGCGCATGCATGAGTTTTTTCACGCCTGTCGGTTGCATCATTCACCTGTGAGCAGGCTTTGTGTGAGCAGTGGTCCACCCCTCTCGTCGGATTTTTATTGCAAATAAAATGTCTGAACGATTTGGAGCTTTGCTGCATCAATTTTTTCCAGAAACTGTGAGAGACCTCCAGGTGGACACCATTCAGAAAATTCAAATGGCTTTCAGTGACGATTTTATGGGGATTACACAGATTAAGGAGTGCTCCAGCCGGTTTAAAGACCGCCCACAGCTGCTGAGAGCGCCGATCGACAGGCTCAAACCCCGCTAAAACAACCAGATCATTTCCAACGTGAAGGCTTTGTTGATCCGGGACGTCATCTGACTTACACAAAAATGGCAGGAGACGTGGACATCAGTACTTTTTCGGCACATTCTACTGTTACAGGAGTTTTTTTCATGGAAAGAAAAGCGGACGGATGCGCCACGGAGCCATTCATGGCGCGGCACAAAACCACCTCCGTGTTGGTCTCACAGGACGGCTTTGAGATGGCTTTCAGACGGCTGTCGGTGGGTTTTCAGTCGTGTGACTAACCGAGAAATTGTAGATGAGCCTGGACATGCCAGAACATGTCCTGAGGCTTCATCACGGCGTTGCTTTGCGCCATGCGGCTCTGTCCCAACGCGCGGAATTCCTCCGCTCCTCTTTCCATGACAAAAACTCCTGTAACAGTGGAATGTGCCGTTAATTTCCAAACTGGACGCTGTGTTTTATCCGGGACGTCCTCTGACTAGCACAGGAATTGCGGAAGACGTGGACATCAGCATTTTTTCAGCACATTGAGACAGACGTGCAGAGGAATACCGCGCATCGCGGAAGACTTAGTAGCAGGCTGGGAAGAGAGACGTTGACGCTGGCATGACCCTGTCCCTGCTGCAGCCGACAGCTACCCGTGCCGCTACTGTGCCCGACCGTGCAAGGCCAACATTAGTTGCGCAAGGAAGTGTAGCGCAAGACCCGCTCACAACTGAGACCACTGTCATTCCACACAAAAGCCAGAGAGATGGTGGTCTGCCTGATGATTTTTTTTTTTTGGTTGATATGGATCAAAATCTCTGAGGAATGCTCAATCACTTTGGTGAATCTGTATCCCAAAGAACTAAGATGAGCTTAAGGCAGAAGGGGGTCCAACCAACACTAGCAAGGTGTACCAAACTGAATGGTCTCGTAGTGTGTTGCCCATGGAGAGCCATAGGCTCTAGATTAGTAGTGTCTATAAAATAGGTAGCTGACATTTTTCAAGCGTGGTATAAACTGTGCAAAGTTTCTATAATGAGTTGGAATGGTGTGTGAGTCCAGAATGTTTTTAGAACCTTAGACCTCAACAGTTTTTAGAAGAACTCAACCCTTTTATTTCCCCTTAATTACATAATTTTTTAATGTTAGTTTACTGTCTTCATGTATTTATAAATTGTTTAGGTTGTTGTTATCATATACACACTATTGTTATTCTTTTATTTTTACTTCTATTTTGTCATTTAATTTTTAAATGAACCACAATGGAAATACACGCTTTCAGTTTGTTGCGTCATCCATGTATTTTTAACATATTAACAACTATATTATGTACTTATATTGAACTTACTAAATAAAAGCACACACGCTTTTAATATATAGATGATTTACCACTCCTTGCTGTAGTGGTATGTGAATCCAGAATGTAATTATCACACTAGTCAGTGTTGTTAGCTAATATCTGTAGTTTCTCCCAAAATATTAGTCCTGTCAGTTTTCCATTTTGGCGGTGTTCATTCTTGATGCAAAATACAACCCCAATTCCAATGAAGTTGGGCCGTTGTGTGAAATGTAAATAAAAACAGAATACAATGATTTGCACATCCTCTTCAACCTATATTCAATTGAATACACCACAAAGACAAGATATTTAATGTTAAAACTAACAAACTTTATTGTTTTTGTGCAAATATCTGCTCACTTTGAAATGGATGCCTGCAACACGTTTCAAAAGGCTGGGACAGTGGTATGTTTACCACTGTGTTACATCACCTTTCCTTCTAACGACACCCAATAAGCGTTTGGGAACTGAGGACACTAACTGTGAGTGTCACGATTGGGTATAAAAGGCGCATCCCCAAAAGGCTCAGCCGTTCACAAACAAAGATGGGGCGAGAATTACCACTTTGTGAACAACTGCGTGAAAAAATAGTCCAACAGTTTAAGAACAATGTTTCTCAACGTTAAATTGCGAGGAATTTAGGGATTCCATCATCTACATTCCATAATATAATCAGAAGATTCAGAGAATCTGGAGAACTTTCTACACTAAGCAGCAAGGCCTAAAACCAACAATGAATGCTCATGACCTTCGATCCCTCAGGCGGCACTGCATTAAAAACTGACATCATTGTGTAAAAGATCTTAGCACGTGGGCTCAGGAACACTTCAGAAAACTATCGTCAGTTAACACAGTTCGTGGCTACATCTACAAGTGCAAGTTAAAACTCTACCATATAAAGTGAAAGCCATACATCAACAACATCCAGAAATGCTGCCGCCTTCTCTGCGCCCAAGCTCATTTGATATGGACAGATGCAAAGTGGAAAAGTGTGCTATTGTCTGATGACTCCACATTTTAAATTGTTTTTGGAAATCATCACATGCTGCCATCCAAGCAACATCTTTTTCAGGGACGTCCCTGCTTATTTCAGCAAGACAATGCCAAGCCACATTTTGCACATGTTACAACAGCGTGACTTCATAGTAAAAGAGTGCGGGTACTAGACTGGCCTGCCTGCAGTCCAGACCTGTCACCCATTGAAAATGTGCGGCACATTATGAAACAAAATAAGACAACGGAGACCCCGGACTGTTGAACAACTGAATTTCTACCTCAGGCAAGAATGGGAAAGAATTCCACAAAGCTTCAACAATTAGTGTCCTCAGTTCCCAAACACTTATTGAGTGTTGTTAGAAGGAAAGGTGATGTAACACAGTGGAAAACATACCAGTGTCTCAGCTTTTTTGAAACATGTTGCAGGCATCCATTCAAAGTGAGAAAATATTTGCACAAAAACAACAAAGTCTATCAGTTTGAACATTAAATATCTTGTCTTTGTGGTGTATTCAATTGAATATACATTGAAGAGGATCTGCAAATCATTGTACTCTGTTTTTATTTACATTTTACACAACGTCCTAACTTCACTGGATTTAGGGTTTTACATTAACATACCAAACGGCGGCTCTCCACAATTTGTCTGTGATCGAGGTTATACACATGCACGCAGAGTTTTTAGTCTTTTCTGCATTCTGCTACAAGCTGGTGCTTTTAAATTTACACACCCACAAACACAGCCAGTGGTGGAAGACATCAAAAGCACTACACTTTTCACTCATGGTAACAGCAACCTAGCCACTCAACTAAACTGACCAAACCAATTGAACTACAAAAACAATAAGTAACAGGAACAAAGCTTTGCCCCCCACCCCCGCCAAAAAAAAATACACCTAAATTCTCTTTCTGAGGATGGCATTACATAAAAGCACTGATAAAACCTTATCTGTCAATCAGGTCCAGGTTTTCACATAAATGCACAGAGTGTTCATTCTTCCTGCTCACTGTGCAAACCACAGGCCTATTCTAATGGAAAGAGGATGCAATGGCCACCCAAAACAGCCTTAAATCAAAAGGTCCACTTTTGAAGACATTTTTTATACTCATACTACTACTAATAACAACAAAAATTATATTTTTAACAACTGTAATGTTTAATCAGTATTACCCTGGGCCTACGTTATACTTAAGCAGCAACACTATAGCCCATATTCTGACCCCAACCCGGTAGCACAGTTCCTTGACTGGCCACTTGAGGCTGGCTCCAAAACAGAACACATTCTCATAAAAGGCCATTTGAAAATGTCCATCTTTAGACCAGAAATAAGCATGTTTATCACATATTACAACAAAAATCTGCCCTATACTCATAACCCAGCCCTCATGAGATACAAAAAAAAAAAAAAAAAAATAGGGCTGATAAATCCTACATGCGTCCTATCAATTTTACTGCCCTGGAAACTGTGGCAATAAAATCAAGACGATACAAATCTTAAAAACAGGGTGATACAAAAAAGGACATTGAAAATACCAGGCTTTGTATCGCCCCACTTTTTATCCAATCAGGAGCCCGCATTTCTCCACCAATGACACACCCCCATTTTGTGTTACCCTGGTGACAAGTGCAGGATCCTGATACAGTATCCAGATCATTTAATTCATCCAAGATGTCTGATCAAGGTGAGAAGAGTTTTAACCTCCCTAGCAGGGAGAATACTACAACTCCAGTCTCACACTGAAGTTGTGAGACACCAACAAGTTAGTGTAGAGGACACTCATGAAAATTCAGTAAGGTATATCTTATATATTATATTCCATTATAATATATATTCTATATATTATATTCCAATAAGGTGGAACTATGCAAATATATAACGGTATATCTAAATATCTAAAAAGGAAGAGTGAAATAGGAGGGTAGAAAAGAGTAGACCACTTAGGTACCTGGTCTTGAGAACCAGGGATGGTAGGTTGACTTAATAGAGAGACATAAAACAGAGAGTGATGTGAACATGTTCACTGAATGGCTGAGTGGACCAAGAAGGAGAAGAGAGGGCTCCTTGTTCTTTCTCCAGTGGAACTTGACAAATGGAGTGGATGATAGTTATACGAGGTATCTTATAAAACTAACCGGCAGTTTTATAAAAAAATATATATATATATGGATTTGAATGACATGCGATTACACCAATCATGCTTGAACCCTCGTGCGCATGCGTGAGTTTTTTCACGCGTGTCTGTGACGTCATTTCCCTGTGGGCAGGCTTTGAGTAAGCACTGGTCCAGCCCTCTCGGCTGAATTCCTTTGTTTGAGACGCTGCTCGAGACGGCGCGCGTTGCTTTATCAAACTTTTTTCAGGACCTGTGAGGGATATCCGAGTGGACACTATTCGAGAAATTCAGCTGGTTTTCGGTGAAAAGTTTAATGGCTGATGAGAGATTATGGGGTGTTTCTATCGCTTTAAGGACTTCCCACGGAACGGGACGTCGCGCAGTGCTCCCAGGCGACGTCGTCTGGCTGTTTCGAGCTGAAATCATCCTAATTTAAGGCTCTGTTGACCCAGGATGTCGTGAAAGAGGCCAGCATGAGGAGTTTATGCGGACATTCCACTGTTAAAGGTAATTTTGTAATGAAAGAACGTGCACGCAAATTCGACGAATCGTTTCCGTGACGACGACGCAAATCTGTGTGTGCCGCGACAGGAAAAATACCTCCGTGTTGAAAACCATCTGTAAAATTCAGGCGGCTTTTGATGGCTTTCAACAAGTGAGTAACTGAGAAATTGTTTAACAGTTGGGCATGTTCCAACTTGCCCGTTAAGTTTTCCAACGGAGGTGTTTTTCCTGTCGCGACCCCCCGCGGTCGGGTGTGGCCCGACATGCGACTCTGCCCGCACGTTCTTTCATTACAAAAAAATGAGGTGGGCTTCATAGATAATTGGCAAAGCTTCTGGGGAAAACCTGGTCTTGTTAGGAGAGACGGCATCCATCCCACTTTGGATGGAGCAGCTCTCATTTCTAGAAATCTGGCCAATTTTCTTAAATCCTCCAAACTGTGACTATCCAGGGTTGGGACCAGGAAGCAGAGTTGTAGCCTTACACACCTCTCTGCAGCTTCTCTCCCCCTGCCATCCCCTCATTACCCCATCCCCGTAGAGACGGTGCCTGCTCCCAGACCACCAATAACCAGCAAAAATCTATTTAAGCATAAAAATTCAAAAAGAAAAAATAATATAGCACCTTCAACTGCACCACAGACTAAAACAGTTAAATGTGGTCTATTAAACATTAGGTCTCTCTCTTCTAAGTCCCTGTTGGTAAATGATATAATAATTGATCAACATATTGATTTATTCTGCCTAACAGAAACCTGGTTACAGCAGGATGAATATGTTAGTTTAAATGAGTCAACACCCCCGAGTCACACTAACTGTCAGAATGCTCGTAGCACGGGCCGGGGCGGAGGATTAGCAGCAATCTTCCATTCCAGTTTATTAATTAATCAAAAACCCAGACAGAGCTTTAATTCATTTGAAAGCTTGTCTCTTAGTCTTGTCCATCCAAATTGGAAGTCCCAAAAAACAGTTTTATTTGTTATTATCTATCGTCCACCTGGTCGTTACTGTGAGTTTCTCTGTGAATTTTCAGACCTTTTGTCTGACTTAGTGCTTAGTTCAGATAAGATAATTATAGTGGGCGATTTTAACATCCACTCAGATGCTGAGAATGACAGCCTCAACACTGCATTTAATCTATTATTAGACTCTATTGGCTTTGCTCAAAAAGTAAATGAGTCCACCCACCACTTTAATCATATCTTAGATCTTGTTCTGACTTATGGTATGGAAATAGAAGACTTAACAGTATTCCCTGAAAACTCCCTTCTGTCTGATCATTTCTTAATAACATTTACATTTACTCTGATGGACTACCCAGCAGTGGGGAATAAGTTTCATTACACTAGAAGTCTTTCAGAAAGCACTGTAACTAGGTTTAAGGATATGATTCCTTCTTTATGTTCTCTAATGCCATATACCAACACAGTGCAGAGTAGCTACCTAAACTCTGTAAGGGAGATAGAGTATCTCGTCAATAGTTTTACATCCTCATTGAAGACAACTTTGGATGCTGTAGCTCCTCTGAAAAAGAGAGCTTTAAATCAGAAGTGTCTGACTCCGTGGTATAACTCACAAACTCGTAGCTTAAAGCAGATAACCCGTAAGTTGGAGAGGAAATGGCGTCTCACTAATTTAGAAGATCTTCACTTAGCCTGGAAAAAGAGTCTGTTGCTCTATAAAAAAGCCCTCCGTAAAACTAGGACATCTTTCTACTCATCACTAATTGAAGAAAATAAGAACAACCCCAGGTTTCTTTTCAGCACTGCAGCCAGGCTGACAAAGAGTCAGAGCTCTATTGAGCTGAATATTCCATTAACTTTAACTAGTAATGACTTCATGACTTTCTTTGCTAACAAAATTTTAACTATTAGAGAAAAAATTACTCATAACCATCCCAAAGACGTATCGTTATCTTTGGCTGCTTTCAGTGATGCCGGTATTTGGTTAGACTCTTTCTCTCCGATTGTTCTGTCTGAGTTATTTTCATTAGTTACTTCATCCAAACTATCAACATGTTTATTAGACCCCATTCCTACCAGGCTGCTCAAGGAAGCCCTACCATTATTTAATGCTTCGATCTTAAATATGATCAATCTATCTTTGTTAGTTGGCTATGTACCACAGGCTTTTAAGGTGGCAGTAATTAAACCATTACTTAAAAAGCCATCACTTGACCCAGCTATCTTAGCTAATTATAGGCCAATCTCCAACCTTCCTTTTCTCTCAAAAATTCTTGAAAGGGTAGTTGTAAAACAGCTAACTGATCATCTGCAGAGGAATGGTCTATTTGAAGAGTTTCAGTCAGGTTTTAGAATTCATCATAGTACAGAAACAGCATTAGTGAAGGTTACAAATGATCTTCTTATGGCCTCGGACAGTGGACTCATCTCTGTGCTTGTTCTGTTAGACCTCAGTGCTGCTTTGATACTGTTGACCATAAAATTTTATTACAGAGATTAGAGCATGCCATAGGTATTAAAGGCACTGCGCTGCGGTGGTTTGAATCATATTTGTTTAATAGATTACAATTTGTTCATGTAAATGGGGAATCTTCTTCACAGACTAAAGTTAATTATGGAGTTCCACAAGGTTCTGTGCTAGGACCAATTTTATTTACTTTATACATGCTTCCCTTAGGCAGTATTATTAGACGGTATTGCTTAAATTTTCATTGTTACGCAGATGATACCCAGCTTTATCTATCCATGAAGCCAGAGGACACACACCAATTAGCTAAACTGCAGGATTGTCTTACAGACATAAAGACATGGATGACCTCTAATTTCCTGCTTTTAAACTCAGATAAATCTGAAGTTATTGTACTTGGCCCCACAAATCTTAGAAACATGGTGTCTAACCAGATCCTTACTCTGGATGGCATTACCCTGACCTCTAGTAATACTGTGAGAAATCTTGGAGTCATTTTTGATCAGGATATGTCATTCAAAGCGCATATTAAACAAATATGTTGGACTGCTTTTTTGCATTTACGCAATATCTTTAAAATCAGAAAGGTCTTGTCTCAGAGTGATGTTGAAAAACTAATTCATGCATTTATTTCCTCTAGGCTGGACTATTGTAATTCATTATTATCAGGTTGTCCTAAAAGTTCCCTAAAAAGCCTTCAGTTAATTCAAAATGCTGCAGCTAGAGTACTGACGGGGACTAGAAGGAGAGAGCATATCTCACCCATATTGGCCTCTCTTCATTGGCTTCCTGTTAATTCTAGAATAGAATTTAAAATTCTTCTTCTTACTTATAAGGTTTTGAATAATCAGGTCCCATCTTATCTTAGGGACCTCGTAGTACCATATCACCCCAATAGAGCGCTTCGCTCTCAGACTGCAGGCTTACTTGTAGTTCCTAGGGTTTGTAAGAGTAGAATGGGAGGCAGAGCCTTCAGCTTTCAGGCTCCTCTCCTGTGGAACCAGCTCCTAATTCAGATCAGGGAGACAGACACCCTCTCTACTTTTAAGATTAGGCTTAAAACTTTCCTTTTTGCTAAAGCTTATAGTTAGGGCTGGATCAGGTGACCCTAAACCATCCCTTAGTTATGCTGCTATAGACGTAGACTGCTGGGGGGTTCCTATGATGCACTGTTTCTTTCTCTTTTTGCTCTGTATGCACCACTCTGCATTTAATCATTAGTGATCAATCTCTGCTCCCCTCCACAGCATGTCTTTTTCCTGGTTCTCTCCCTCAGCCCCAACCAGTCCCAGCAGAAGACTGCCCCTCCCTGAGCCTGGTTCTGCTGGAGGTTTCTTCCTGTTAAAAGGGAGTTTTTCCTTCCCACTGTAGCCAAGTGCTTGCTCACAGGGGGTCGTTTTGACCGTTGGGGTTTTACATAATTGTTGTATGGCCTTGCCTTGCAATATGGAGCGCCTTGGGGCAGCTGTTTGTTGTGATTTGGCGCTATATAAAAAAAAAATTGATTGATTGAATTGATTACAAAATGACCTTTAACAGTGGAATGCCCGCATAAACTCCTCATGCCGACTTCTTCTGAAAGTTCTCTGATGACTTACTGGGTGAACAGAGCCTGAAATGTGGAAGTTTTCAACTTGAAACAGCAAGATGACGCTGCCTCAGAGCGCAGATCGCCGTCAGGCACCGTGGGCCGTCCTTAAAGCGACACTTACACACCAAAATCTCTCATCAGCCGTTAAAATTTTCAACGAAAACCAGCTGAATTTATCGAATGGTGTCCACTCAGTTGTGCCTTACAGTTTTTGAAAAAATTTTTATCAAACAAAGCAGCAGTTTCTGAGCCATTCCTAAACAATGAAAAAATCGACGAGAGGGTGGGCGACTCCTCACTCAAAGCCTGCCCACAGGCGAATGACGTAACCGACAGGCGTGAAAAAACTCTCGCATGCCCACGAGGGTTCAAGCATGTCAAATCCATATAGTTTTTGAAAAAAATCATAAGGTCGGATACTTTTCTAATAGACCTCGTATGGTTCTTGTTCTTTATTTTTGTTGTAATATGTGATAAATATCTTATCACATGTCTGTTTATGTATCACACACTGTATTATGCCCCTTGTATCTGTATGAGCCCGAGTCCGGTAAGGTATACTTACAGCCTGGTAGAAAAAATGGTTTTGGTCTCTATAGATAGTTTCCTCTGTACAAGGGGTGAATTTTTTTTTCTAACTTCTAAGTTTAAGATATATATATATATATATATATATATATACCGTATTTTCCGGACTATAAGTCACACTTTTTTTACATGTTTTGGCCGGGGGTGCGACCTATACTCCGGTGCGACTTATAAATGAAAAATATACCGGTAGGATCTCAATTAATTTACTGTAACAAAACAATTTTACGTGACAGAGTCGATCTATGTTTTAAAATGGCCACCAGAAAAGGAAATGCAATGCATCATGGACACTGTAGTATGGCGGCCATCCTATAAGTCACGCTGGTCGCGATAACCAATCAGAGAACAGAACGTTGGACGCGTATTCCTCACCTCACCCACAGCGTGTGAAGCTGACGAATACGGTGCTTGCTGTTATTCCGGCATGGCGAACAAAACAGCTTCAACCCTTGGATATCAGTGTGAGCAGAGTGTTTAAGTTGACGCTGAGAGCTGCGTGGGAGCACCGGGTGAGCGACGGCGGAGGATTAGTGTGTGCACTTGGAAGGAGCTGGCGTCGAAGATTGTGAATAGCGTTTGAAGCAGACGAACATGGTGTTTATTCCGGGATGGCTAACAAAACAGCTTCAACCCTTGGATATCAGTGTGAGCAGAGTTGACGCTGAGAGCTGCATGGGAGCACTGAGCGACGGCGGAGGATTAGCGTCTGCACTTGGAAGGAGCTGGATCGACAACGCTGGGTGGTCATGAGCTGCGCAGGTAGGTGCTGCATGGTTCGGCTCGCAATGTGGTCCGCAAAATACAAACATATCTGTAGGTAAATGCAGCTCACGAGAGGGCACTCAAGGCTTGTGTGACTGTTCCTGCAACTTCTGACTACCATAGAAAAATAAAAATGTCAACGTTACTGATAACTTAACAAGACAACGGAGAAGGCCCGAAAAAATGCCACCAAAAAGAAAATCATACTCTGCAGATTGTAAGTTACGACTGGTGAAATATGCATCTGAAAACGGTAGCCGTCACAATATTATCATCTGAACTTTTCATGTTAAGTTAACATACCTGTATGTCCATGGGACTTATAGTCCAGTGCAACTTATTTATGGTTTATTTTTCTTTATAATGATAAAGTGGCTGGTGCGACTTATACTCCGGTGCGACTTATTTATGGTTTATTTTTCCTTTATAATGGATAAAGTGGCTGGTGCGACTTATACTCCGGTGCGACTTATAGTCCGGAAAATACGGTGTGTATATATATATATATATATATATATATATATATATATATATATATATATATATATACACACACAGCTTGTTGTGAAACATCCTAAAAGATCATCTCAGATGTCTATGTTGCAATATGTATGCAGAGTGAAACTCTCATCTTATTTAATGTTGTATGCCAATAGTGTTAGCACTTTTAGTGATCCTTTGGACTCGGGCTCATACAGATACGAAGGGCATGATACAGGGCGTGATACATAAAGAGACATGTGATAAAGTATAGTTCCAGCCTGGTACAAAAACAGCTTTGATCTCTATAGATAGTTTCCTCTGTACAAGGGGTGAATTTTTTTTCTAACTCCTAAGTTTAAGATGTACATACACACACACGGCTTGTTGTGAAACATCCTAACAGATCATCTCAGATGTCTATGTTGCAATATTTACGCAGAGTGAAACTCTCATCTTATTTAATGTTGTATGCCAATAGCGTTAGCACTTTTAGAGCCAATCGGCAGCCTGATCAGTTAGGTCCAGTTAATGCATGATTACTGAGGAAATATGCAGCTCGTAACTTTGACTGTCCACACCAAAGTAAATGGTTAGGAGAAACAGTGCACAGTCGCCAAAAATATGATTTAAGAAACACATGAACCGAGGTTAGCCTGTTCGCTGGTGCTTCGGACTCAAACACAGTGGCATGTTCATGTTTTTTTTTCGTCACACACTGAGCCATCTACGCTCCGCCCCTTTATGCATGAATGAGTTCATGGTAAACTGATTCAAGCAGGGCTCTCAAAATGGTGACACCCAGACAAGGGGGTCATTTTGGCTGTTCCAGGTCTCTACAGAAAACCAATGGATAATGTTACGCAGGCTTTGTCTAATATACATACACAATCTATGGTTTCACTACATTTCTGCACTAAGTGGAATTGATGAGCCATATAAAAATATGTTTACTTTTCTGCATAACTAAAGTGGGATGTGAAGCACCATTTTTTTAAAGCAATGTATAAGCTTGGGCATCACTGGGTTTGCTTGGGTTTCTAGCTTTAAAACTGAGGAGTTAGTGTAGCGATAAATATGACAATGATTAAGGCTCTTGGGGTTAGTAATCTTATCAAACAAAAATGTAGGTTGTGATGTAAATTTCAGATAGGGTAAAGGTTAAAAAAAAAGGTGAAAATGTGCAATATAACACATATTATATAACAACAAAGTAATAAAATCTGGGTTACACACAACACCATGCACTATAAATTCTGAATGCATTTAAATAAAATTGGTATAAAATATTAAGCACATAAATGTATCAATAATGTGATATGTATTGAGTATCGTACGTCCAATGTGTCGTATCGAGTTTTGAGAAACCATATACCTAGAGTCCCAATATGAATCAGTAGAAGCTCACCTGTAATTCACCATCTGAAACTCCAGAGTCTTTACTAAGACCAGACTGGGTACTCTGAGAGCCTGCACTGGTGGGAATTATACAGCTGTCAAATGTCTTTGACCTACGTGACCTGGTTCTCTGTGGCTCTAAGGAGGAACTGGGCTGATGACTGTGAATGAGCTCCCCATCAGACACAGTCTTTTCTGCAAGTGGAGATTTGAGCCTGTGTAATAGGGTTGAGGGGCTCAGTGGGGATGGTGTGACACCAGTGGGAGGCTCTTCCCGTGTGCTGCCCATTCTACCAGGATCCACTTGAGAACGTCGTGTGCTTCTCATTCTTCTCAAGGTGGGAGACGTGGAGATTCGGCCGGGGGCCTGCCGATCAAACTGAAAAAGCGGCGTTACCAAGCCATCTGTGTCCACCAGGGACAAATGCCTCGGCTTGGAGTGTGTCCGTGGGAGATTTATGTGCATTATAACTGGGTTGCTGGTCTGACACTCCTTGTGCTCCCAGCTCCTTTCATCTGTTTGTGTCTGTGCATTCGCCACACCTGTGGTGACGTCATTTTCTATCCATTCAAAGTAACTCCAGCCCAGGTCCTTTTCGATGGCTTGGTCTTTATCTTGTAGAATAACTTGCTTCAGTGTCGACATTTTAACCTCAGAGGCATTGTAGTGCAGCGGAAAACGGGTTTAAAGAAAATAAAATCAGATGATAATCCTCTGGAGATCCAGCAAGTCTTCACATTATTCTGGAAAGAGAACACACAATGTATCAATACCCACAAGCAGAATAAAGTAGTGCGACCTGCTGAGAGGGATTTGAGCCGGATTTATAGTGTTGTGAAACATGTCTGGCGATAAAAGGAGCCTAATAAAGATGTGAATGCATCAGCATGTTTGTGAATGGGTGAGGGTACACAACTGTCACACTAAAAACACACTATGACAAACAACGCACCTAAAATCAGTTCCTGACGAGTCCAAAGTTCGTACAACTACTGATAAGACGTTTGTTTCACAGTTCTCTCTTAATGCTATTATCCTTTTCAAACAAATTAATCATTTAAAAGGCGCGTGAGCTGACTCGACACAAAGCACGAGGCAGGAAAAAACAAAAAACAAACGGTAATCTGTACAGCTGTGTAATTACAATAAATTCTAATAATACTGTTGCTGAAAACAGAAACTTTATCCTTAATTTAACGATTCACCTGATGAATTTACCTCGTGCACTGCTCCTCTGAGGCGGCAGGAGCCGCGAGTCAAGTGTTACCGCCGAAGAGTTCTGGAATTAAAAGAAAAGGAAAAAACAACAAAGACACGAAGCTCAAAAACTCACAACATACAGGAACGACGACGTAAACCACTCTGAAAGTGAAAGAGGAGCTTTGTTCGGAAGAGGAGAAAAAAGTGCGACTGTTTGTCTGAACATCAACTAGCTTGCTAGTGCTCTCTCTCTCTCTCTCTCTCTCTCTCTCTCTCTCTCTCTCTCTCTCTCTCTCTCTCTCTGACCACAAAAATAGGCACAGCTGTAATTATAAGCCAGTCAGTCTGCTGCTACACCTTTGTTTTCATAATGATCTCCTACAGTGTGAACATCATGCCACAAATTTCAGCAAGTGGATTTTTTTTTTCATATCGTGATGATAATAGTACCATTATAATGTTACCAATCACTAGTACTTAACATAATATTCCTCACAATACTGTAAAAGCATTCAATAAAAAGCATTTCCCATAAAGCATTTCCCCAAACCTTTCATCTATTATGAATCAGCTAAAGTTAGAAAGATATTCACAGATCAGATATGGATCAAACTTAGTCAGTCCCAGCGTTCACAGCTTAATAAATCGTATGAGAAACGTTGTAGAAAAGCAAACAACACTAGTTTCTAACCTCAGGAAGGTAGCCAACGAGGTACAACCTTATTTTTTTTATCCATGTTGGGAAGGTGTCGTAGCACGGACCCACAACAGGGGGCGCAAATGAACGGACAGTGAGTAAGCCAAAAAGTAACAATTTAATGTTGTGATAATACACAACTAAATTTACAGAAATTTGCACAGTCAATTAACACCAGGTGACGTGTGGGCAGGCTCGAAGATAGAAGACTCCCAACGAGAGAGAAGCCGCGTCCCACACGGCTTCCACCACCAACGGTCTGAAGAACACCGGAGCCGCCAAGTCCCGAGTCCCCAGGTGGCCTCTGTCTTCGGCTGTCGACCCTGGTACTGCTGGCAGAAAGCAGAGATAAGATGTGTGAGTGTGAGTCCGCACACTCAGTAATCCACAGTCCATACACAGTTAGGAGGGAGCACCTCCACCTCCAATCACACACTCGTGCAGCTCCTGGTTTAACCACTTATCTGGGTTGGGGTGTGAGGCGAAGCCGTCGCTGTCACACCAAACGCCAATTCCTCAGACAAGACAACACTCCAGGAAAACGGCTGCAAACAGAAGTTCAGGTTATACACACAAAGTGTCAGTCAGCAGAGAAATTACCCTTTCAATAGTAGTCGATTTCTCGGCGAGGAGGTGGAGTTGCAGTCCGGCTTTTATGATGGTGATGATGACGATGAACGAGTGACAGCTGGTGCAGGGGATGAATGACAGCTGTCACTTCTTCTGGGTCTGGCGCCCTCTCGTGCTTGGAGCCCGCACTCCAAGCAGGGCACCCTCTGGTGGTGGTGGGCCAGCAGTACCTCCTCTTCAGCGGCCCACATAACAGGACCCCCCCCCCTCAACGGGCACCTCCTGGCGTCCGACCAGGCTTGTCCGGATGTCTTGTGTAGAAATCGGCCAGGAGGGCCGGGTCCAGGATGAAGCTCCTCTTCACCCAGGAGCGTTCTTCAGGTTCATACCCCTCCCAGTCCACCAGATATTGGAACCCCCGGCCCTTACGACGGACGTCCAGGAGCCTGCGGACTGTCCAGGCAGGCTCCCCGTCAATGAGCCGGGCTGGAGGCGGCGTAGGTCCCGGAGTACAGAGGGGCGAGGTGTGGTGTGGCTTTAGACGGGAAACATGAAAAACAGGGTGAATCCGCAGTGAAGCCGGGAGTTGGAGCTTCACTGCGGCCGGGTTGATGATCTTGAGCACACGAAACGGACCAATGAACCTTTCCTTTAGTTTCGGGGAGTCGACACACAGAGGGATGTCCTTGGTCGAGAGCCACACCTCCTGCCCGGGCTGGTATGTGGGGGCCGGGGAACGCCGGCGGTCCGCATGGGCCTTGGCCCTCGTCCGGGCCTTTAACAGGGCAGAGCGGGCGGTCCGCCACACCCGGCGGCACCTCCTGAGGTGGGCCTGGACCGAGGGCACACCAACCTCTCCCTCCACCAGCGGGAACAATGGGGGCTGGTACCCCAAACATGCCTCAAAAGGGGAGAGGCCGGTAGCAGATGAAACTTGGCTGTTATGGGCATACTCGATCCAGGCCAGATGGTGACTCCAGGCCGCCGGGTGCGCGGAGGTGACGCATCGAAGGGCCTGCTCCAGCTCCTGGTTAGCCCGCTCTGCCTGTCCGTTAGTCTGGGGGTGGTACCCGGATGAGAGACTCACGGTGGCCCCCAGCTCCTTACAGAAACTCTTCCACACCTGCGAAGAGAACTGGGGACCACGATCTGAAACGATGTCCGATGGTATCCCATGCAGCCGCATGACGTGGTGGACCAGGAGGTCTGCCGTCTCCTGGGCCGTCGGGAGATTTGGGAGGGCCACGAAGTGGGCCGCCTTGGAGAACCGGTCCACTATCGTGAGGATTACGGTGTTGCCCTGGGACGGCAGGAGGCCCGTGATGAAGTCCAGGCCGATGTGAGACCAGGGGCGATGAGGCACCGGCAGAGGTTGGAGGAGTCCCGAAGTCCTCCGATGGTCTGCCTTGCCCTGGCGCAGATGGTACAGGCTTGGACGTAGTCCTGGACGTCGGTTTCCAGGGACGCCCACCAGAAGCGCTGCTGGGCTACTGCCACGGTCCTACGCACTCCGGGATGACAGGACAGCTTGGACCCATGACAGAAGTCCAATGCAGCAGCTCTTGCCTCTGGTGGGACGTACAGTCTGTTCTTGGGGCCGGTCCCCGGGTCCGGGCTCCTTGCCAGGGCCTCCCGGAGGGTCTTCTCCACGTCCCAGGTGAGGGAGGCCACGACAGTGGACTCGGGGATGATGGTCTCGGTGGGGTTCGACAGCCCCGCTTTGGCTTCTTCTTCGTGCACCCGGGACAATGCATCTGATTTTTGGTTCTTGGTCCCGGGGCGGTACGTGATCCGGAAGTCAAAGCGCCCGAAGAACAGAGACCAGCGGGCTTGCCTGGGGTTCAGCCGCTTGGCGGTCCGGATGTACTCCAGGTTCCGATGGTCCGTGAAAACCGTGAAGGGCAACGATGCCCCCTCCAGCAGGTGTCTCCACTCTTCAAGAGCCTCCTTCACCGCGAGGAGCTCCCGATTGCCAACGTCATAGTTCCGTTCAGCTGGGGTCAACCTGCGGGAAAAATATGCACAAGGATGGAGAACCTTATCAGCCTCCACGCTCTGGGACAACACGGCTCCTATCCCTGAGTCAGAGGCGTCCACTTCTACTATGTACTGGCGATCAGGATCAGGCTGCACCAGTACTGGTGCAGTCGAGAACCGGCGTTTCAACTCCTGGAACGCGGCTTCGCACCGATCCGACCAGGCGAAGGGGACCTTGGTGGATGTCAGGGCAGTCAGGGGGCTAACTACCTGACTGTAACCTTTAATGAACCTCCTGTAGAAATTTGCAAAGCCGAGGAACTGCTGTAGTTTCCTGCGGCTTGTTGGTTGGGGCCAATCTCTCACCGCCGCAACCTTGGCCGGATCAGGGGCGACGGAGTTGGAGGAGATGATGAACCCCAGGAAGGACAAAGAAGTGCGGTGGAACTCGCACTTCTCGCCCTTCACAAACAGCCGGTTCTCCAACAACCGCTGTAGGACCTGACGTACATGCTGGACATGGGTCTCAGTGTCCGGGGAAAAGATGAGTATATCGTCCAGATATACGAAGACAAACCGATGCAGGAAGTCCCGCAAGACGTCATTTACCAAAGCTTGGAACGTCGCGGGGGCGTTAGTGAGGCCGAACGGCATGACCAGGTACTCAAAGTGACCTAACGGGGTGTTGAATGCCGTCTTCCATTCGTCTCCCTTCCGGATCCGAACCAGGTGGTACGCGTTTCTAAGATCCAATTTCGTGAAAATTTGGGCTCCATGCAGGGGCGTGAACACTGAATCCAACAGAGGTAACGGGTATCGGTTGCGAACCGTGATCTCGTTCAGCCCTCTGTAATCAATGCATGGACGGAGTCCGCCGTCCTTTTTACCCACAAAAAAGAAACCAGCACCCATCGGGGAGGTGGAGTTCCGGATCAGCCCGGCAGCTAAAGAGTCCCGGATGTAGGTCTCCACTGATTCGCGTTCCGGACGTGAGAGGTTGTACAACCTACTGGACGGGTACTCAGCGCCCGGGACCAAATCGATGGCACAATCATACGGTCGGTGCGGGGGAAGAGTGAGCGCCAGATCTTTGCTGAAAATGTCAGCAAGATCATGGTACTCCTTTGGCACCGCCGATAGATTGGGGGGGACTTTAACCTCCTCATTAGCCGTCGTGCCGGGAGGAACCGAGGATCCTAAACACTCCCGGTGGCAGGTTTCGCTCCACTGCGTCACAACCCCGGACGGCCAATCTATCCGGGGATTGTGCTTCACCATCCATGGAAACCCCAAAATCACTCGGGAGGTAGATGGTGTTACATGGAACACGATCTCCTCCCTGTGATTCCCAGACACAACCAAGGTCACTGGTTGTGTCTGATGTGTGATTAATGGAAGCAGGGTGCCATCTAGTGCTCGCACCTGCAATGGTGCCGGCAGAGCCACCAGGGGGAGCCCTACTTCCTTTGCCCATCTGCTATCTAGCAGATTCCCTTCCGACCCCGTGTCTACCAGTGCTGGGGCGTGAAGGGTTAAATCCCCACAAAGGATCGTTACTGGGATTCATGCAGATTTGCGGGGTTTTCCCGCGTGCGTGTTATGGCCCACCCTTAGCCCAGTTTCTAAGGACGGGCGTTGTAGTTTGACCGTTTGGGGCAGTCCTTCTGCCGGTGCTCACAAGAGCCGCAGATAAAACACTCCCCGCGGGCCAGCCTCCTTTGTCTGATGTTTGTCTTCACTTTGGCCCTGCTCGTGTCCATAGCCTCCTCAGCAGGGGGAGCTGTAGCCACACGGAGCTCTCTGGCAGTGAAGCGTGGGGACGACGTCACCTTTTCGGAACCGGAAGGAGGAGGGACGGCTCGTGCCCGGTCACGCCCCCCGGCCTGCTCCCGACGATGCTCGTTTAAACGGTTGTCTAAGCGTATAACTAAATCGACAAGCCCGTCAAAATCCCGCGGTTCCTCCTTAGCCAGCAGCTGCTCCTTCAGGACCGGGGACAGTCCATTTACGAAGGCGGTGCGGAGCGCAACGTTATTCCAGCCGGACCTCGCTGCCGCGATGCGGAAGTCGACTGCATACTCAGCTGCGCTACGGCGCCCCTGTCTCATAGACAGCAGCATGTTCGAAGCGGTCTCGCCTCTGTTGGGATGGTCAAACACTTGTTTGAACTCCCGTACAAACCCAGTATAAGACGTTAGGAGCCGTGAATTCTGCTCCCAAAGCGCCGTAGCCCAGGCGCGTGCCTCTCCTCGAAGCAGATTAATAACATAAGCCACCCGGCTGGCGTCTGACGCGTACATGACAGGGCGCTGTGAAAAGACGAGCGAACACTGCATGAGGAAGTCTGCGCACGTCTCAACACAGCCCCCGTATGGTTCCGGAGGGCTTATGTATGCTTCAGGGGACGGTGGGGGGGTTCGTTGAATGACCAGTGGAACGTCTGATACAGGCCCAGGACCAGCCAGAGGAGTGGCTGCAGCAGCGCCCTGATCGCGCGCTTCCACCCTGGCGGTGAGAGCCTCCACCCTCCGATTAAGGAGGACATTCTGCTCGGTCACTAAATCTAACCGAGCCGTGAAGGCAGTTAAGATCTGCTGCAGCTCACTCAACACGCCTCCCGCTGACGCCTGCGCTCCTGGGT
The DNA here is from genome assembly GCF_902500255.1 of Thalassophryne amazonica. NCBI lineage: Eukaryota > Metazoa > Chordata > Actinopteri > Batrachoidiformes > Batrachoididae > Thalassophryne > Thalassophryne amazonica. Next base: position 78,420,294 of record NC_047110.1, read on the forward strand.
CTTCCATTGGCCGTTCAAGCTCGGGTTGACGCCCCTCGGAATCCATGACGATGGCCGAGAAATCCTGTTGGGAAGGTGTCATAGCACGGACCCACAACAGGGGGCGCAAATGAACGGACAATGAGTAAGCCAAAAAGTAACAATTTAATGTTGTGATAATATACAACTAAATTTACAGAAATTTGCACAGTCAATTAACACCAGGTGATGTGTGGGCAGGCTCGAAGATAGAAGACCCCCGACGAGAGAGAAGCCGCGTCCCACACGGCTTCCACCACCAACGGTCTGAAGAACACCGGAGCCGCCAAGTCCTGAGTCCCCAGGTGGCCTCTGTCTTCGGCTGTCGACCCTGGTACTGCTGGCAGAAAGCAGAGATAAGATGTGTGAGTGTGAGTCCGCACACTCAGTAATCCACAGTCCATACACAGTTAGGAGGGAGCACCTCCACCTCCAATCACACACTCGTGCAGCTCCTGGTTTAACCACTTATCTGGGTTGGGGTGTGAGGCGAAGCCGTCGCTGTCACACCAAACGCCAATTCCTCAGACAAGGCAACACTCCAGGAAAACGGCTGCAAACAGAAGTTCAGGTTATACACACAAAGTGTCAGTCAGCAGAGAAATTACCCTTTCAATAGTAGTCGATTTCTCAGCGAGGAGGTGGAGTTGCAGTCCGGCTTTTATGATGGTGATGATGACGATGAACAAGTGACAGCTGGTGCAGGGGATGAATGACAGCTGTCACTTCTTCTGGGTCTGGCGCCCTCTCGTGCTTGGAGCCCCCCACTCCAAGCAGGGCGCCCTCTGGTGGTGGTGGGCCAGCAGTACCTCCTCTTCAGCGGCCCACATAACAATCCATATTAGCCATCCTCTGAGCTGGAAAGTAACACTGATCTGAACAGCAGGTGGTTTGAGAAACGGAAGCGTAGGGACCGTCTACAAAGTACAAACACGAAAAAAAGGCACCAGAAAAATATTCAATAAATTCACTGGAAAAAAGGTGTGGTATCACCAAATTCACTGCACACTTCAGTGGTATCCTGCTGATTATACAACAGCACTCAGCACCCTGCTCAGCGTGCTGCTCTCGTTGGAGCGACATCTCTGCTATTTTGGCATTGTGGGATAGCTCATCCACAGATTGGGCTCGCCGGACTACTTTCACCTGACTCAGTGTCCGATTGTTTGCAGTGCTACTGGATGAGAGTATTGACTTCCATCATTTGGGTGTAAAAACACACGAGATACACAAGTTCATGTGCCAAATATACTCCTGATTTTTTGTTACCCATGAAAACACACTGTCACACAGGTCTGGGACCTACTTTTTGCGCAGGAATTCATCAAGCATGTTGGCTGCGAGCACGTACTAAGACAGAATATACAAAAACTGTATCGTTGTTTGGCCAACACGAGAGCATCCACGTTTAGCTTGCCATAAGCTAAGCTCCTGGCGCGCGTGAGAGTATGAGCGCTCAGTTTGGAAAAGGTCATTTAAAAAAAAAATTGGACAATTTTTTTATTGTTTAAATTTTCAAAAGCATCAGTGTTATAAGGTGTGATGCCATCCAATTCACTCCACACATCAGTGGTGTTCTGTTGGTTATACTACAGCACTGAGTTTGGAAAAAGGTCATTATAAATTTTCCATTGTTTAAATTTTCAGTAGCATCAATGTCATAAGGTGTAGTGACACAAAATTTACTGCACACAACAGTGGAGTCCTGCTGGTACTCAGTTTGGAAAAAGTCATTTTGAAAAATTTAGGAGAAATTTTTTATTGTTGGAATTTTCAATAGCATCAATGTTATTAGGTGTAGTGACACAAAATGTACTGCTAACAACAGTGGGTTCTTGCTGATTATACTACAGCACTCAGTTTGGTAAAAAGTAATTTTAAAACATTTTGGAGAATTTTTCATTGTTTAAATTTTCAATAGGATCAGTGTTATAAGGTGTGATGGCATCAAATTCACTCCACATATCAGTGGTGTTGTTATACAGCAGCACTCAGTTTGGAAAAAGGTAATTTAAAAAAAATTGAAGAAGTTTTTTCTTGCTTTAATTTTCAATAGCGTCAATGTTATAAGGTGTGGTGTCACCAAATCCACTGCACACATCAGTGATGTCCTGTTGATTATACTACAGCACTCAGTTTGGAAAAAAGTAATTTTAAAACATTTTGGAGATTTTTTTTTATTATTGGAATTTTCAATAGCATCAATGTCATAAGGTGTAGTGACACAAAATTTACTGCACACAACAATGGGGTCCTGCTGGTTATACTACAGTAATCAGTTTGGAAAAAGTCATTTTGAAAAATTTGGGAGAAATCTTTTATTGTTTGGATTTTCAATAGCATCATTGTCATAAGGTGTAGTGACACAAAATTTACTGCACACAACAGCGGGGTCCTGTTGGTTATACTGAAGCACTCAGCTTGGAAAAAAAATTTTTGGAGAATTTTTCATTATTTAAATTTTCAATAGCTTCAATGCCATAAGGTGTAGTGACACAAAATTTACTGCACACAAACTGATGTGTGTTGTGCAGTGAATTTGGTGACAACACACCTTATAACATTGATGCTATTGAAAATTCCATCAATAAAAAAATTCTCCAAAAATTTTCACATTTTTTTATTTTATTTTCATTTATATAGCGCCAAATCACAACAGAGTTGCCTCAAGGCGCTTCACACGAGTAAGGTCTAACCTTACCAACCCCCAGAGCAACAGTGGCATAGTATAACCAGTACAACCCCACATGTGTGCAGCAAATTTTATGTCACTACACCTTATCACATCAATGCTACTGAAAATTTAAACCATAAAAAAATTCTGCAAGTTTTTTTTAAATTACCTTTTTCCAAACTGAGTGCTGTAGTATAACCAGCAGGACCCCATTGTTGTGTGCAGTGAATTTTATGGCATCACACCTTATAGCACATGATGCTATTGAAAATTTAAACAATAAAAAAAAAAATTAAGAATTTTTTAAAATGATCTTTTTCCAAACTGAGTGCTGTTGTATAATCAGCAGGACACCACTTAAGTGTGAATTTGGTGATACCACACCTTTTTCCAATGAACTTATTTTTTCTGGTGCCTTATTTTTTGTGTTTGCACTTTGTAGATGGTCCCTACGCATCCGTTTCTCTGCCGCCAGCTCGTTCAGATCAATGTTATTTTTCCAGCTCAGAGGACGGCTCATATGGATAAAAATAAGGTTGTAGCTCGTTGTCTACCTTGCTGAGGTTAGAAACTAGTGTTATTTGCTTTCTACAACGTTTCCCCTACGATTTATTGAGCCGTGAACTTCAAATCTGTGAAAATCTTTCTAACTTTACCGGAGTTCTATTATGCCCTAAATTTTTACATTGGTAAATGGACTGCATTTATATAGCGCTGTTTCATCTGCATCAGATGCTCAAAGTGCTTTACATTTATCCCTCACATTTGCCACACACTGATGTCAGGGTACTGCCATGCAAGGCGCTCACTACACACCGGGAGCAACTTGGGTATTAAGGACCTTGCCCAAGGGCCCTTCGTGATTTTTACGGCCAGGCTGGAGTTTGAACTGAGGATCCTCTGGTCTGAAGCCCAACACTTATCCACTAGACCATCACCTCCCCTACATTACGATTTACTACCTCCTAATGGCTGTGTGAAGACAGTAACATTTGGCAGCCCTTATTGGTTCTATGAGGCATCCGCGAGGGACATGAATCACCTCTCCACCAACAAAGTTGGAAAAGGTTATGTTTGTTTGTCTGTCTGTTTGTTTGTTTGTTTGTGAACAGCCTGGACCCCACGATTGTTCATATATCTTTATGAAATTTTGACTGATGATTCATATCCTGATAAGCAAGAACTGATTCAATTTCAAGGTCATAGGTCAAAGGGAAAAATCTTGGAAAATTGAAAAGATCCCTATCTTTAACATGGAACAAAATTTAAAAATTCATAACTCTGTCACAAAACATCAGATTCCTTTCATATTTGAGAGAATTGTGTAGGATTGTATCTATCATTTTGTTCTAAAATTCTGGAAAAGTGGTTTCATGGCAGCTCATGGACCACCTTACTGAGAACAATCTTTTTGAGCCATTACAGTCCACTTTTAGAAAATATCACTCCACAGAGACAGCACTCACTAAAGCAGTGAATGACCTTCTGCAAGCAATGGACTCAGACACTACTACAGTTTTGGTGTTGCTAGATCTTAGTGCTGCCTTTGATACCGTGGATCATCATATTTTACTTGATAGGCTGGAGAGTCATTTTGGGATTACTGGAAGTGCCCTTGCATGGTTGACATCATACCTGTCCAGTCGTTTTCACTGTGTTTCATATAATAACACTACCTCTAATCTTAGTAACATGAAGTTTGGGTTCCACAGGGATCAGTCTTAGGTCCCCTGCTTTTCTCCTTTTATGTAGCACCCGTTGGGAATATACTGCGGCGTTTTGGGATTGCCTTTCATTGCTATGCTAATGATACTCAATTGTACATGCTGATAAGTGCTGGTAATCTCATTCACTTAAAGTCCTAGGAAGGTTGCCTTGCATCAGTGAGAAGTTGGATGTCTAGTAACTTCCTACTTTTAAACTCTGATAAGACTGAAATGATGGTTCTTGGTCCAGCAAGGCATCGGCATCAATTTTACCAGCTAGCGCTTATCTTAGGTTTGTGTGTTATACATCATACGGACAAAGTGAGGAACCTTGGGGTAATTTCCTACGTTTCTTACATTAGAGACATTACAAGGACTGCTTTCTTCCATCTGTGAAATATAGTGAAGATTTGCCCCATCTTATCTATGGCTGATGCTGAGACCCTGATTCATGCTTTTGTTTCTTCTAGATTGGATTATTGTAATGTCCTATTTTCAGGGTTACTGCAGTCCAGCATTAGGGGTCTCCAGCTGGTTCAGAATGCTGACTTTTGACACGAAGCAGAAAGTTTGACCATATTATCCCCATTCTGGTATCTCTTCATTGGCTTCCTGTCTCTGTGAGAGCAGAGTTTAATGTTTTACTGCTAACCTACAAAATTGGTCACGGAATGGCGCCTTGCTGGCCAACTTGGTGAAACCCTACATATTGGCACGGGCTCTGCATTTGCAGGATGCCGGACTACTCTGTGTTCCTAGGGTGAAGAAAAAGTTAGTGGGTCAAGGAGCCTTCTGTTACCGGGCCCCTGCTCTGTGGAATAGTCTCCCTGTGTCACTGAGGCAGTCTGATTCTGTGGACATTTTTAAGTCCAGGCTCAAAACACATTTGTTTTCCCATGCTTATGATGAGCACTTTATGTTTTTACAATTTTTATTTTGCTATATGCCTTTTATTTATTTTATTTAATTGTGTCTTTTAAGTTGTGCTTTTTAATCTTTCAGTTTTTTTAAATCTGTTTTTAAATTGTTTTTATATGAGGTGCCTTGAGACAATGTTGTTGTGAGTTGGTGCTGTATAAATTGAATGAATTTAAATAAATTGAATTGAATATTATTATCAGTATTATGATATTTTATTATTACTTCTAGTTTGTCGTTTGATTTCTAAATGGATCACAATGGAAATGTTTTCACTTTCTTGTGTCATCCATGTATTTTTAACGTGTTTACAATTATATTATGTACTTACATTGAATTTACTAAATAAAATCATGCATGCACGCACTCACACTTTTAATATAAAGATGATTTACCGCCCCCCTGCTGTAAAGGCGTGTTAGTCCACAATGTAATTAGCAACGTTAGCTAATATCCGTAGTTTCTCCAAAAATATTAGTCCTGTCAACATTCCGTTTTGACACTGTTCATCCTTGATCAAAATACATAAGCATACCAAATGGAAATGTCTGCTTTCCCCAATCACACACACTCAGAGCTTTTTTTTTTTTTTCTTCTGCATTCTGCTGCAAGCAGGTGCTTTTAATTCTTACAGACGCACAAACAGAGACGGTGGTGGATGACATCAAAAGTAATACTCTTTTCCCTCATGGTAACAACAACATGACACTTAACTAAACCGACTAAAGCAACTGAACTACAAAAACACAATAAATCAATAACACTAACAACACTGTCAAACTAACATGAACCACATTAACATTTAAAACCCCAAACTACCATGGTGCATTGCAGCACAATGTCCATTGTTTACTGGTTAGCAAAAACTGCAGATTTCACCAAAAATATTAGTCCTATCAACTTTACGTTTTCGCAGCATTCATTCTTGACCCAAAATACAGCATACCAAATAGCAAATGTCAGCTCTCTCTGGTTGCTGCGTGATCGAAGCCACACACACACACACATACATACACACACACACACACACACACACACACACACACACACACACACACACACACACACACACACACACACACACACACACACACACACACACACACATATATATATATACACCCCCAATTTCGTTGTAACACCCCACCCCCACCCCACCCCATTGACAATAAAGCCTATTCTATTCTATTCTATATGATATTGTATGGATTTCCATCCATCCATTTTACATACCTACTTACTCCAATTAAGGGTTGGGGGGGCGTGAGGCAGGGTGACAAGACTTAATATGTTTTAAATATCAAATCAATCAGTCACGGTCAGTCGACAAGCGCAGATTCATCAAGTGAACACTAGAGGACGATATAGGTCAGGTAATGAAGAATGATGTGACACCTGAGCACCAGCGGCCTCTGGTGACTGAGTGGTGCTACAGCAGATTCTCCGTTTTATTACTACCTTCATCCTCTCCGTCTGTAGGTGAATTAGTCCAGCAGAAACTGTCCAAATAAGAATAAACTCCCTGATATAGAAACCTCAGAGTACACAGTGAGGGCTGAACCAAAGATCAGATGGTGGAAGCTGAAGGAGGAAGACTATAGTGTGACATTCTCAGAGGAGGTGAGATAGAACTCCTACAGAAATAGTGAGGAAGACAGTTAGGAAGGTAGTGAGTGTGACATCTGGACAGAGGAAGTAAGACAACACATTGACGCAAATGAATGCAGATTGTTGGAGAAATGCAGAAAGTACAGAGGATTACAAAATGTTGCATAAGGTGAAGAGGTGGCAAAAGCTAAACAAAAGACATACAGCAAGCAGTACATGAAGTTGAACACTAGGATAGGAGAAACAGGTTTAGGTGGTAAAGAATGCCTGTGAAATGCACTAAAAAAGTGAGGCAAGAGTGTTGAAAAGGTGGAACGAGTACAACCCCTGGCAAAAATTATGGAATCACCGGCCTCGGAGGATGTTCATTCAGTTGTTTAATTTTGTAGAAAAAAAAGCAGATCACAGACATGACACAAAACTAAAGTAATTTCAAATGGCAACTTTCTGGCTTTAAGAAACACTATAAGAAATCAAGAAAAAAAGATTGTGGCAGTCAGTAACGGTTACTTTTTTAGACCAAGCAGAGGAAAAAAATATGGAATCACTCAGTTCTGAGGAAAAAATTATGGAATCACCATGTAAATTTTCATCCCCCAAACTAACACCTGCATCAAATCAGATCTGCTCGTTGACATTGACCCTATGTGTCTTTTTGCAAGGAATGTTTTGCAGTTTTTGCTCTATGGCAAGATGCATTATCATCTTGAAAAATGATTTCATCATCCCCAAACATCCTTTCAATTGTCCAAAATATCAACGTAAACTTGTGCATTTATTGATGATGTAATGACAGCCATCTCCCCAGTGTCTTTACCTGACATGCAGCCCCATATCATCAATGACTGTGGAAATTTACATGTTCTCTTCAGGCAGTCATCTTTATAAATCTCATTGGAACGGCACCAAACAAATGTTCCAGCATCATCACCTTGCCCAATGCAGATTCGAGATTCATCACTGAATATGACTTTCATCCAGTCATCCACAGTCCACGATTGCTTTTCCTTAGCCCATTGTAACCTTGTTTTTTCTGTTTAGTTGTTAGTGATGGCTTTCGTTTAGCTTTTCTGTATGTAAATCCCATTGCCTTTAGGCGGTTTCTTACAGTTCGGTCACAGACGTTGACTCCAGTTTCCTCCCATTCCTTCCTCATTTGTTTTGTTGTGCATTTTCGATTTTTGAGACATATTGCTTTAAGTTTTCTGTCTTGATGCTTTAATGTCTTCCTTGGTCTACCAGTATGTTTGCCTTTAACAACCTTCCCATGTTGTTTGTATTTGGTCCAGAGTTTAGACACAGCTGACTGTGAACAACCAACATCTTTTGCAACATTGCGTGATGATTTACCCTCTTTTAAGAGTCTGATAATCCTCTCCTTTGTTTCAACTGACATCTCTCATGTTGGAGCCATGATTCATGTCAGTCCACTTGGTGCAACAGCTCTCCAAGGTGTGATCACTCCTTTTTAGATGCAGACTAATGAGCAGATCTGATTTGATGCAGGTGTTAGTTTTGGGAATGAAAATTTACAGGGTGATTCCATAATTTATTCCTCAGAATTGAGTGAGTCCATATTTTTTTCCCTCTGCTTGGTCTAAAAAAATAACCATTACTGACTGCCACAGTTATTTTTCCTGATTTCTTATAGTGTTTTTTAAAGCCAGAAAGTTGCCATTTGAAATGACTTTAGTTTTATGTCATGTCTGTCATCTGCTTTTTTTCTACAAAATTAAACAACTGAATGAACATACCTCCGAGGCTGGTGATTCCATAATTTTTGCCAGGGGATGTACTTTGAGGAGCTGCTGAATAAAGAAAATGATGAGAGAAGGTTGGATCATGTGGAGAAAGTGAAGCAGGAAGAATGATGAAATTGTTTGGGGTATTTTTGAGGTCACCTTGTATAAAAAGGTTTACCTTGATATACAAAGTCTTTGTCAACATATCACACACACAAAGTTTCAGAAACAGGGCCCCTGATGGCCGCAATTACCACTGAAACATCCCCACGTGAAATTTGTCTGAGGTGTTACTGAGGCGACCTACACAGCAAAATCACCAGTGTTAAATTGTTTGTTTGTTTATTCTAAGTCAACATAATATATAAACAATAATATAAACAATATATAAACAAATAGTACAGTTTTATGTACACACTTGACACTGTTCATAAAATTATGAAAAGAAAAAAGAAAATTAATAAAGACAAAAAAAGGCATAAATGAATTAACATAACACAAACAGAATCAACTTGGAAAGGAGTGGGATGAAGACAAGCTTATTGACTCCCAGCCCCAAATCCATCCTCAATTAAATTAAATTACTTAAATTACATGGTTGCCGTCATTTTGAGCTTAATATTTCATATATAATATATAAAGCATATAAATGATACAATTATATTTGTATGTGAACATACACCCACACACACATACATATGAGGGTGATTCTTAGACTACGGGCACTTATTATGTCCTGTGATCATATTGTATGAAAAACAGAAAAAAGGGGAAATTTCACACTTTTATAGTTATCTTTACAATGAAAGTGTGTTAAGAAATTTGTTCTAGTAGTCTATGATGACTTTTTCTCCTTTTTTCAGCATCATTATATGCAAATATTGCTGTTTTGTGCTTGTCCCACACCCAGACTTTTGATCTTCAATGATAAAAATGAATGGTAAAGAAACGTTTTTTCTAATGTTTTAAAATATCTCTGAATAAAATATCAGTAAAATAATCAAAACATAATTGGGGTATTCAATGTCATACAACTGTTGTGATTTTTTTTAAACAAAATGTAATTGTCCCACACTATTGCTGTAATTTCCACCACAACACTGTAATGTCCCTTTAAACAGTTTGTATGAAAGATTGTTTGGGTAGTTTCTATGGAGATAAACAGTGACATCAGAGCACATGTATATAGCACCAAATCACAACAAACAGTTGCCCCAAGGTGCTTTATATTGTAAGGCAATGGTGTGGTGGAAATTACATTTACAAGGCCAATAGTGCCCGTAGTTAAAGAATCACCCATGAACACACACATACATACACATACATACATATCCATATATACACACATACACACACACATACATATATACACACACACTCACACACATACACATATATACACATACTATATATATATATATATATATATATATATATATATATATATATATATATATATATATATATATATATATATATATATACATACATATCCATATATACACACATACACACACACATACATATCCATATATACACACACACTCACACACACACACACACACACACACACACACACACACACACACACACACACACACACACACACACACACACACACACACACACACATATACGAGTATATACATATATACTCAACAAAAATATAAATGCAACACTTTTGGTTTTGCTCCCATTTTGTATGAGATGAACTCAAAGATCTAAAACTTTTTCCACATACACAATATCACCATTTCCCTCAAATATTGTTCACAAACCAGTCGAAATCTGTGATAGTGAGCACTTCTCCTTTGCTGAGATAATCCATCCCACCTCACAGGTGTGCCATATCAAGATGCTGATTAGACACCATGATTGGTGCACAGGTGTGCCTTAGACTGTCCACAATAAAAGGCCACTCTGAAAGGTGCAGTTTTGTTTTATTGGGGGGGATACCAGTCAGTATCTGGTGTGACCACCATTTGCCTAATGCAGTGTGCAACACATCTCCTTCACATCATCCATGAAGAGAACACCTCTCCAACGTGCCAAACGCCAGCAAATGTGAGCATTTGCCCACTCAAGTCGGTTACGACGATGAACTGGAGCCAGGTCGAGACCCCGATGAGGACGACGAGCATGCAGATGAGCTTCCCTGAGACGGTTTCTGACAGTTTGTGCAGAAATTCTTTGGTTATGCAAACCGATTGTTTCAGCAGCTGTCTGAGTGGCTGGTCTCAGACGATCTTGGAGATGAACATGCTGGATGTGGAGGTCCTGGGCTGGTGTGGTTACACGTGGTCTGCGGTTGTGAGGCTGGTTGGATGTACTGCCAAATTCTCTGAAACGCCTTTGGAGACGGCTTATGGTAGAGAAATGAACATTCAATACACGAGCAACAGCTCTGGTTGACATTCCTGCTGTCAGCATGCCAATTGCACGCTCCCTCAAATCTTGTGACATCTGTGGCATTGTGCTGTGTGATAAAACTGCACCATTCAGAGTGGCCTTTTATTGTGGGCAGTCTAAGGCACACCTGTGCACTAATCATGGTGTCTGATCAGCATCTTGATATGGCACACCTGTGAGGTGGGATGGATTATCTCAGCAAAGGAGAAGTGCTCACTATCACAGATTTAGACTGGTTTGTGAACAATATTTGAGGGAAATGGTGATATTGTGTATGTGGAAAAAGTTTTAGATCTTTGAGTTCATCTCATACAAAATGGGAGCAAAACCAAAAGTGTTGCGTTTATATTTTTGTTGAGTGTACATACACACACACATATATATATATATATATATATATATATATATATATATATATATATATATATATATATATATATATATATATGTATATATACATACATACATACATACATACATATACACACACATGCACATACACATATAAATATAAACGTAACATAATACAATACCATAGTAATATAATATAACACAGGAGTGAATAACAATTGCACACTGGACAGTATAGACAAAATAACACACAACAGAGGACCAGACAAGACACACAAGGAACACATATCGTTGGATTTATTATGATGATTATTATTACTGTTGTTGTTTACCCTGCTTAGTTTGAGGCACTTGAGATGAGTGCATTAAAACCACAGGTCCTTGGTGAGGACCCATTAAAATATGGGGTCGTATGAGGTGCAATTAAAACCACAGGTCCTTGGTAAGGACCTGCTAAAGCATGGGGTCGTATGAGGTGCATTATGAGGTCGTATGAGGTGCAATTAAAAACACAGTTCCTTGGTGAGGACCTGCTAAAGCATGGAGTCATATGAGGTGCAATTAAAAAACACAGGACCTTAGTGAGGCAATATCCTGAGGTTATCCCAAGACGTTACTACCCACTGGTCCTACTAAAGTTTAATGTTGGTGCATTAAAATGGCAGGTCTGATGGTGAGATGGTCTCTCAAGGCAGGGGGCTATCCTGGAGTACCAGCCCTAGAGACCTGCCAGGTGTGAATATAGAGAATTGGAATGGTCGTGGATACTAAAACAGAATGGAACCAGCAGCATAACATCATTAACACTGACAGTGTCTATATGGTAAATAAATAAACTGAATTTATATAGCGCTTTTCCATCTGCATCAGACGCTCAAAGTGCTTTACAATTAATACCTCACCTGACACATGCTCCTTTGTTTGTATTGTTTTCAAGGTTATCCAAAAATAAGAGAAAATAGATGTAAGTCCCTTCAACTGCTCCCTTGTTTTCACTCAGGGTTGCCACAGCAGATCCAACATGGATCTGCATTGACATGTTTTACACCGGATGCCCTTCCTCACACAACTCCACATTGCATGAAGAAATGTGGCAGGGGTGGGGTTTGAACCGGGAACCTTCTGCACTGAAACCAAGCACACTAACTGCTTGGCCACCATGTAAATCAATGTAATTATTTCAATTCAATTACATTTATTTATATAACACCAAATCACAACATAAGTTCCCCCCAAGGTGGTTCATGAGGGTGAGGTGTCACCTTACTATTCCCCCCCCCCCATAGGCAACAGTGGTCAACAATAACTCCCTCTGGCATTTTGAGGAAGAAACCTCAAGCAGACCAGACTCAGAGAGGTGACCAACAGGTGGCTAATTAAATGTGTAAACTATCATTCATTCATATAAAAGCACCTTGACTGAACCTCATTACATTGCAAAAACATGCTTGGCGGCATACTTTTTATGACTTCACTGTTACACTGATCCAAACAAAACCATAACACACATTCAAGTACAAACATTTTAACAATAAATCAAGCAGGAAAGGAATAAAACTAAACTATGACCTCATGAAAGACAAGAAAAGTTCAAACTTGCAGGGAAACTGAGTGTCTTTTGTCGCTCACTGGCAGTCACACCTATTTCTAATCCATCATCAAGCCACCATTGATTTACAATCCAGCAGGTGGCAGACGTGTATGGGATATTTAAAAAGGCAAAAAACTTGCTTTTTAGATTTATGTAGTGCATCAACACTCACCAGATGTGACTGTTTTTTTTTCTCATAATATGTTTATTAAAGCTTGTGTTTTCACGTTCTTAACATTTGTTGTTTTTGAGCTATATTAACAAACTGTAGGGGTGGGCTCATTCATTCATGTCATTGCTCACTGAATCTTAGGGGACACATGCTTAGGAATATATTGTTCTGTAACTGTGCAAGCTTTTTAATTTTTTATGTTTCAGTGTATGTATTTATTTTATTTTCGGCCTGCCTGCTTTGAGGAAATGGTTTGCATCTTGCAGTAAACATTACATTTACTCTGGAGAACTTCTCCTGGTTGATTGACTGGTTGAAATTATTTAGTAAAATTCAATTCATGTACACAAATAAATACATTCACATATGCATGGATGACACATTTCGACTACCTTGGACTTTGCTGGTATGTTTTTGTTTGTTTGTTGCTGGTATTTTGCAGTCACTTTGTTTTTTGTTTTTTTCTTTGTTTGTTTTTTGCTGTGCGTAAAACCAAAACCATGTCACTGACTTGCTCATTCCACTGACAGCAGCAGTCTCCTCCCACTGAGGTGGCTGTGAGTGTGAAGAGGAGCACTCTGGGCTTTCACACACATACAGGAAGAAGTTGAATAAGTGCAAAAACAAGGCGCCTTTTTAACGTCGACTTGTGCACTTTCGTTTCTTTTTGGTCGCAGTGCTGAAATGTAGATCTGGAGTTATGAAGGCGATCCTGAGGACTGGTGCCAAACGGAAAACGCTGTAACCGCGTGGATTACTCCAGTCGTCATTTAAATGGACAAACAGGACAACTCTTGAGCGAATCTCGTGTAAAATGTCAGAACACAGGTCGAGTTTTCTTCACATTGGAGACATTGTGTCTCTTTACGCGGAAGGCTCGGTGAATGGCTTCATCAGTACTTTGGGGTATGTTCCTCTCTGTTCAGTGTGCGCTCCATATGGACAGAGCTCTGTCATTCTTAATCTCACTTTAACTTGTGCTTCTGCTCAAGGCCTGGCAGCGCCGAAATGCAGCTTTGCGCAGATGTAGCATGAATGCAAAGCAGCCAGGTATAAAATCCACTGCTCGCTTTTCTTGTGCTGAACAGCCCACAGCGGGCACCTGACATGGGACCAGTCCAGTTTAAAGGGGTCCTCAGCAAACCAGGGATAAATGATGCGTATTTTTCTTCCCATTCGCTTCAATTCATGATCAGCCTGTTTTCATTTCAGCCATGTGGCAGCACTGTTTTCTATCGTGTGTCCCTCTGTGAACAAGACAACTCACCTTTGATCCTACCTGGATCAGACTTTGATGATCGATGATCTGTCAAGGACAAAGTGATTTGATTTTGAGAAAAATTGGTTAAAGGCAAGCAATCCAGAAGCAGAAGTATTGTTCAAATTTCCTTTTTTTTAATGCATTTCAGAAAAGTTATTGCAACTGTTTAACCTTTAAGTTAAAGTATGTTGCAGTTTCTGGAGAGGCGAGACATATGCACTTCCAGAAGTGGTAGTCATTTTCAGGAGTGCAAAAACTTCTTTTTTTCTGATTTGCACGGTGTGCGACACACATATCTATGGTATGTTCTGCTCAATATGAGAAGATGGACAATCTCCAAAGTTTAGTCCACCACTTCCAGGAGGGCTATGCACAGCTCTGGATTCACAAAACGGTTCTATGTAGATGTCTCAGTTGCCCAGCAGCAACCTTGCACTTACTTTCTCTTCAATGGTTTAAGAGTACAATTAAGGTTTAATTTTTCTGAAATGCATAAAAAGTGTGGTAATTTGAACAATACATTTAGATCACTACAACAGCTTTGCACACATCTGGTTTCCAATATGGTCCAGGTCAAATTCTGGAAGTTTTTCTTGTCATATGGTGTGGAACATACATAATGAATAAATAGAATGTCTATATTGTGAAAGTGGTTAACAATCACAGTTAAAGTCTAATATGAGCTAATATGTCAGCTTATTTATTGGTCACTTGAATTTTGACCTTGAATGGTGAAACACAATGTCATAAGCACAAGTTGTTGAAATACAAACGGACTGTAACACAAGTTGTTAGTACGCTTGTTTTCAGAACAGAAGGTCCCTGGTTCAAGACTGCCTGTGACCTGTTCTCCCTGTACATCTGGAGGTGTCATGCCGAATCAACATGCTGTAGATGTAGTTAACATATTTAACCATTACTAAGACCATTTGTAGCTATTACTGCTGTTTATAACTGGCAGTTTGGTGCAGAGTTCTCCCGTGCAGGGCCACGACACAGCTTGTGATTGGATTGAGGGTGGCTAGGTGTGCTAATTGGAATGGTACGGCCAAGTCAGGCAAGGTCTAGAGCTGGTTGCTTTTCATCTTTTTCAATTTGTAGCCAAGTCTGTGTTGAACACAGAAAATGTTAATCAGTGATATCAAGAGCTGAGCATGAGTTCACCTGGAGTGTACATCAGGCTCACCCAGAGTTACACAAAGCTGCTCTGCGTTGTCCCGAGTTGAGTGCAAGCTGGGTCAAGGTGTGGGGAGTTGACCGAGCTCTGAAAAAAAAAAAAATTACCTTTCCTGACTTTCATTGAGTGGTGTGTCTGCTCGGGGGGGCAGCCCTCATTCAGGCAGGCGAGAGCTGCTTTTCTTTGTAGCTTTTCACACCGTACTGCAATAAACCCCAACTAACAGCTGAGTTTCTGCTCTGCAAAAAGCTTCAGTGCAAAGTGGAATGTCACAATGGTTCCGGGTGCTCTGAGCCTGCCAACCAGCTGAAAGGCTAGACGTGAACCAGTCTGCCCCACCCATCACCTCTTTGTCTTTTTTGTTCTCTCTCTCTCTCTTTCTCTTTCTCTCTCTTTCTTTCCTTTTTTTCCTGTTTTTAAATTCCTTTTGCAAACCGAAGAGGCACAGCAGCAGGTGGCATTGATCCTTGAGGTGTTGTGGCCTGGCTGATCTGACTGTAAGGTTTTGTAGCAAATTTCTGCTGAAATGTGCTCATACTTTGGCTTTACTCAACAGTGTTGACTGAGTCACTATCTGTAGGAGTGGAAACAGCCATTATACCTTCTGCTGCTGAAACAGTCTCATAACTGGATAAGGCCTCTGCCAGTACACATGTGAACAGCAGACTGGGGCTGTGGGCATTATGAAGCATTTATCAATGCTCCAATAAGTCATGTCACTTGGCAGGACTGCTGAGTATTTTATTGCAGGCACTGTTGTGTCTGAACCCACCACAAAAGCCTGCAGGAACCTCCCTGAGCCACAATAAAACTACTAACGATACCCATGTTTGCTGAAGATAACCTGTAAATTCCACACACATGCAGACAATTCCCGTTCTTAAACTTATTCTCAGGGTCTTTTGCGTAATCATGACCGAGTAGTGTTGTTGACCTCTTGTGTTTTCCATCTTACTTTGTTTAGTGACACATTTTTGTGCACTTACTAGTTACAAGTACTTTTATTGTCAAACTGTAGTCATTGGTAAGTAAAAGATAAAAGCTTTACCCTATGGTCAGATTAGCTACAATTGAAACTGATAAGCAGTTGGCATTTGTCCCTTGATGGGTGCTCCCGTAATGTGGTCAGCCCGTGGTTACCTGGCCTTTTCATGCACATGGTTTAATGATAGATTATCAAGGACGGAGAAAACAGATGCTGTCACTATGATCTTTTCCTCCATGCTTAACTTCCTCACACAACCAAATTTTGATTAATTTGTTTCAGTAAAAGGTGCCGTAGTGATGCTCCTCTTCAGGATGTATGGTACCTCACCTCAGAGGTATTATCTGCTTTCAAAACAGAGTTTTTAGATTTAAAATAATTTTTTTTTTCCCTAATTTTAAAAAATAATAGAGGAAGAATACCAAATATGAGATTTATACAGAAAATACAGCTGTCTGGGACCATCTTGGATTATTTTGTCTGAGCAACCAACCAACTTGCGTCATGCTGCATTCACTCTGATTGCTGTTGCCATGTTGCATTACTCAACGTTTGCATAAAATAGACTTCTTTTCTATGTTGGCCCTGCCTACCTGTCGGCACAGTGAAAATTTGTTTCTTGTCGTTGTAAAACACCCACTCTTACTGAAAATGAGTGTCAGATGGTCACGTTGCCGCTGTTTCATGTAGCTAATGTGACCAAAGGGTAAGAATGGGAACAATAAAATACCCTTCATTTAAATAGTCGACACCTGATGCATTTGTAAACAGAACTGTCACTCTGCCACTAATACAAAACAGAAGGCTGTTTCTTGATGGCATTTTCATAAATGTCTCAGCAGCACACAAAATTCAGTTATGCATATTTAATATATAAGCAAAACTTTAAAATATATTTGTATACAAAATTCAATTTTCTCATGGTAATTAAAAAAAAATTATAAATTTATCTCAAACTGTTTCTGGCCAAATTACTAAGAAGATCCCTTAAAGTCTCTGTGTAGGCTCTCAGTTGTCCATGTGGTTTCCATAGTAGAGAAGCTTGAATCTTCTGTCTCTACAAGAGTCAAGACAGAAGTCAGACTACCAGAGCAAGAATTTTAACTGAGGAAGCTTCTGTGGTTTGAAGCGAAACGTCCTCACGTCAAGCGTCAAGACAGAAGTCAGACTACCAGAGCAAAAATTTTAACTGAGGAAGCTTCTGTGGTTTGAAGCGAAACGTCCTCACGTCAAGCAACCCAGTCCAGTCGAAGATTCAAGCTTCTCTACTATCCCTTAAAGTCATTTTAGACTTCTGTAATGAATGTCACCATAGTCCATCTCAGCATCCAAATATTGAGTATGTATGTACTAAATGTCAGTTAGTACATACTACCCAGTAGGGCTGAAACAGTTAGTCGAGTAACTGAAATAATTCGATTACAAAAAATGATCGAGGCAAATTCTGTGCCTCGAAGCTCCGTTTAACGTTCTAGTACATATGCCAGGCCTGTGTGTGAAGCTGTAATGTCCCCAGAAAAAAAAAAAAACAGAAGACTAGAGCATGCACACAAGCCACGCAAGACCTAATCAATTTAGCACAAAAGCTGCATCTTTCCAACGCAACACAAAAAGAGTAAAATAAAGCCTTTTAGGAGAAAGACGGTCCACGCTGATTGTCTGAAATCGCTTACTGCGCATTTAAAGCGAAGCAGTGTGTTTCTGTTTTTTTTTTTTTTTAAAACAGTTTCGTCCGCTGGCTGCTCTTCGCTCTATCTGGGGAGTGACAGCCGCACTGTCTCTCTCTGCCCGGTGTGAGGGGCTCTCAGCACTCCCCTCACACCGGGCGAGTCAAAGCTCCATCATCGGCCACACTGACAAACAGTCTCTGAAAGAAGATCCTCTCTTTCTTCTGTGTTTTGCTCAGACTCGCACTGAGTGTTTCGCGTTTTAATTTTCACTTTGTTGGGTAACACACAATGCTTCACAAACACGGTAACTTAAATAAAATAATTTTGAAAAGTGACTGCGAGGCTTGCATGTTCAACCTCCAGCTGAAATGCATCTGCTGAATCGCAGAGAAAGAGGGATTTTTAAAAAATCGTGCAGTGACCCAGTCCACCAACCTTAAAAAAAAAAAAAAAAACCCAAAACTTAAAAATGGTTAAATTTTACAAGTTAGGGAAAACAAAAAAACAGAAAGCCACATCCCATCGCCATTTCAGCAAAATGTCAAGACTTTGGTCCAACTTTGGCTGAGCTCCTGACACTGGGAAAGATCCAAAACTTGTAAAGATGTGAAAAAATAAATAATTACCCAGGAGAACGGAGAGCGATACACTAAATTTGACAGTCTGAGTGATATTGCAGCGACATTGCGTCATTGCTTAGGGAGAGCCCTGGACTGTTAATGTTGGATAAAAACTAGGGGTGTAACGATACACAATAATCATGGTTCGATACATACCTTGGTTTTGAGGTCACAGTTCGATTCATTTTCGGAACAGTATGGGAACAAAGTGCAAAACCTTAATTTGCTTGTTGTTTAAACAAACAATATATTGTAACATTATACAAATAGGAAAATAAAATAATTGCAAAGTGCTGCCTGTTAATAAGTTAAATAAAATGTTCTCAAATAAACAACAAATATCTCAATTGATGCACTCAATTGATTTCTTGACATCTGCTCTCCTCATGCAGCGTGAATTCACACACACACACACACACACACAATGTAAATATAAGGTCTTACCTGTGCGTTCTGCATGCAGGTTAGGTGAATTGGAAACTTTAAATTGCCTGTAGGTGTGCGTGCGGGTGTGAATGTGTTTTTGTTTATGTGGCCCTGTGGCAGACTGGTGTCCTGTCTAGGGTGTACCCCGCCTCATGCCCTATGACTGCTGGGATAAGTTCCAGCTAGTGTGTCTTAATTGAAAGAGTGACGTCAACTCAGAACATGGTGCCATTTTGGTGCCAACTGCGCTGAACTTAAAATCATTTAACCACATACAGCAACACATCCAGGTACAGGGACCATCAAAATAAATATAAAAATAGTTAAGCTATCAAATTTACATAAATTTACAATTTATGATGATTTATTTAATTAATTTAAAGCCTGATTTGTGCAGCTGCAGCACTGTAACTCCGTGTCATGCAATGACGTGCGTGACAGTTTTAAAGGTCTCCGTCTCTGGATTATGCTTTATTCTGGACTAATTTGACCCTCAGTAAGATTTTCTTTCTACAATCATCACCTCCAATTCAAAGGTAATCTGAATATTTTTCTCTTTTACCGACATTGTGCTGTAAATGTGCAGACTTTTCTGATCCATTTTAATCAGCGTGCGCACTGCAAAAACTATTATGATGGTAGACGAAGGAGTAAAAGCAGAAAGGTGTCAAATCACAGCCTTTTGTGTCTGATTTAACAGGTGCACGTCCAGACTGCAGGTCCAATTCTGAAAAAATAAACGGTCGGGCTTTTATAATCACAGAAATGAGTCTGGTCCCACTTTCCTCAAATTGGCGAGTGTCAGAGCTGAACTTTAATTTGTACCTCTGTTACTGTGCACGTCCAGACTGTTCGGGGTTTTTAATGGAAAATACATTGCGATTGGACAGGACATTTTGTCCAATGTGAGCGAAAATCGTTGTACAAAATCTGTTTATATACTGTGTTTATTACATGAAAAACAATGCAAAAACTTTGGGACTTTTTTGTCTGGTGACTGCAGATATCTGGTTTATACAATGGCGAGTTTTACTGTACATGGGACTGAACAATAAATTTACCTCTCAAAGCTTTGATGATGAAGTTGGCTTCCATCCCACATGGCTGAATTTATTTTCCCAAATTTTTCTTCTGTTCGGCTCTCAGTTTGGGAAATATGGTATATAGTATGCATATTCAGTTGTAGCCTATTTATTTGCTTCTGCTGACTCTCTGGGTCATGCCCATTGAGCTGGTGTGTGGATGCGACACGCCCACTCTGCACATTAACAGATTGTTTCCTGAAGACCTTAAAATGGGATTCTTTCAGAACCTTGTTGTCTGTGAGGTATTACTGACTACAAACTTGAATACGTCTTTACAAAGTGGGTAATGTGTCACCATTAAGAAGCCATTAGATTACTTACTTGATGGATTATCATCAGCAGTGTGAAGCGTGTAGTAAAAATCATATTGGCTATGTGAAGTGGTCCACAGTACACATTCCTGATCTGTGATGATTTCACCTTGCAAAGTGTGTTACCGGTTTGCAGGATCTGTATGAAGTGATTAATGGCGCTATAGTTAGCTCGTGCATCCAGATTTCTTGTTGGTGCATGTTTTACTCGGACTACAAGTTTCTGGCCCCTGTGTTTGAACTCGTGCCAGATTCAAGGTTATTCATTCATGAGCTCAAAGGACTTTTCCACAGAGTCTTTGTTGTTAGTCATTTAACACTTGTTAATGCTTCCTGTTGCCCTCTGTTGTTGCTCATTTAGATGTGACTTTAACACACAGATTGAGGAAATAATTCATTCAAATTGGTGATGATCGAGTGCTGTGGCATAAATAGTAACTGGCTCACTTCAGTAGGATGGCCAGCTTTGTATGAATTGGAGGAATTGTACATTGCATTATGTTTTTTTTCTCAGTGAACTGGATGAATGGATGCATTTGTGCACTACAGCCTTTGGTGCAAAATGGAGTGGGACAACGTGGGATCTGTGGAAAGAATTTTATACTCTGTCATACAATGTCTTTCAGCACGTTGGAGTTTAAGCATTTTCCTCTGAAATGCTCAGTGACTGAACAATCTTCTAATGTTGTGCATCTGATACAACATAAAGGAAAACCTCCTTTATCTACAATTTGCTAATAGAAGTGAATAGAGGGATGATGTAGACAGAATTGTGTAAATTTGAGGATGTTCAACATGAAAACTGCGGGTTTGATCCAGAGACTGAAAGGAAAAATCTTCACCAGCAAAGCTATCACCTCCCACCTATCCCAGATTCCACAGAACTGTTAGGTTGTGACTAAACCTTCCTCAGGAAGAAATTGCCGCAACTACTACTGTTACTTGTAAAAATGAAGAGGTAAAAAGTTAAAATGATAAAGAAGAAAATAGAAAAGTATGACACTGATCTTTTAGCACACTTGCAGTTGATGATGCAGCATAAAAGTGCCTCTTCTCTTAAAAACAACTACTACTACTAAAGTGCTCAATAGCCTATGTCACTCCCTGTATGTTGAAGTATATGTGTACCAGGTTTGGCTCAATTTTGAGATGCTGTTTGGACAGGAGAGGGACGTGCACATACAGTTGTTTTATAGTATGTTGATTTTATCAATCAACATCAAGATTCTTTATTGTCCTTGCAGAGTCATACAGTGTACATTAGCACATCGAACTTGGGGCATAGTCGTCCTCCTTGGTGCAAAAAATAAATAAATAAATAAAATCAGAAGGCATGCATTTGTCAAAGAAAGACACTATATACAAGTTGAAGGGCTGAAATCTGAGACAAATCTATGATGTAAGAAAGTTGTTGTACACATGTTTATTTGCACTTATACGACACATGGTTGTGTCAGCTGTTTGCATTTATCATGACTATGGCCCTGTTGTATAAACTGTCCCTCAGTCTACTAGTCCTGGTTCTTAGCATCCTGAAATGTCTGCCAGAGGGAAGCAGCTCAAACACTCAATGTTCTGGGTATGTGCTGTTTTAAGCAGTCTGTCCCTTTTGAAAGGTAATGGTCTAGAAGAGCATAGGTGTCAAAGTGATTCCAGAAAGGGCCAAGGGTGCAGGCTTTCACATTCATACCACTGGTCTCGAGGTTAAAGTGGTGGACTTGAGACCAGAGACGCCTCTGTTCAATTCCTTGTCAAGACAGGAAAATCACAGAGGTCCCTTACACAAAGTCCTCATCCTCATGTTGCTCCTGGTGTGCAGCTGAGCACCTTGCATGACATTAAGCTGACACGTGCACACGCATGTGTGCTAGAAAGTGAATGATTAGGTGAATATGAGGCATCACTGTAAAGCACTTTGAGCATCTACAGCAGATGGAAAAGTGCCATTGAAATACAGCCCATTTACTTCTGCACATCAAAGTTAAATTTGTCACTAATGCTGTCTGTCAGTGGTTTTACATGGATTTTTGATATCTTTAAAAATAAAAAAAATACACATCACAAAGTAGAGCATGTGGTTCAGGTTCTGGGCTACTAATGTGGGACCTGGATTCAATTCCCGGTCATGCTCCTCATGTCCTTGAACACAACACTTGTCTCAGTTGACCCAGAATGGGGACTGGCCTTGCCTGGCAAAGTAACCTGAGTCAGACTGGTGCCCAGTCCAGGGGGAGTTACAGACTCTCATCCACTTAATGTTACAGAATCCAGAGGTAGGCACCAGCACCGACTGGGTGTTAAGTGAAATATGCTTTTGAGTATATGACTTACAGGTATAGAACTCATTCATGAATGACTGAAAACAGTTTTCATTGACTTATTTGGTCATTGTTTACTTCCGCTAAAACCCAAAATCACATACAGGAATCCGTTCCCTTACCTCTGCCCAAGTGCAGGCTACTTATACTTTTCTATTTTATTTTATTTTTTAACTTCTTTGGCCCTTGTGTTTGTGTGTTTACTCGTTTCACAAATTATGGGCTTTCGGTTTGATTGCTTCCAGATGTGTGCCTTCAGGCCAGTGCACTGTTGCACGTACTTACTAATGAGCACTAACATAAGTGATTAAAAAGCACCATTTTAAAAGTGGTAGCACTCTATGCTCTATATTTCAAGCAATAGCAAAACTCTCTGTCTCTGTCACTTTAAATCAAAGGTCCATGCAAGTCATGTTAATATTTTTGATCAGTGTGCACAGTTACTGTACACCTTTACTGGCAATGAAATGGAACGTTACATTGTAAAGTTTTTTTCCATCCCTTCCTGCGTTTGGGCCTTAGATCTTAGAGCATGTGCTGGTGTCACACATTGCTGCATCCAGTGCACTATGGAACCTTTGTACATCCTGAGGCAGACCTCCGATCCATCCACACCTCCCCCAAGAAGATTTATCTACTGCAACCAGGCATCCCCTTGGCCTTTTCCAGTTGGTGTGGTCCTCAGCACTGAGGCACCTGGACTCTAGATCATGCTGAGAGAAAAGTGCCACATTACCATAGTGTTTTAAACTCTTCCCAGACCAACCTCATAGGCTGATCTCTCAGAGACCTGAGTGCCACTGCCAAGATAAGTGAATCTCTCAGCAAGTTCTATAGACAAATAGGAACACTTCTGATGGCCGAGCCCAGGAAGTCATTCAAAACCTGGCTCTTAGCCTTGATCCAAGACTACGGCAAATCCAGACATTGGACTTATTACTTCTCAAAAGCTGCAATCAGGGTATTTTTATTCCAGAAGGCTCACAGTTTCACTGGCAAATCAAGGTCAGTGAGCCTTTCCGCTTCAGACACCCAATTCTCTGCACTCCATGAACTTTCATAGAACATCCACCCAATACAGAGTTCTACTGGTTGTCTGTCGAGGTGGTTGACATCTTGGACCTCTGACAGTTCCACAGCTTAGTTTCCATGTTGTTTCCAGTTATGTGAAACCGAGCCCTGTTTCTCGCTGGCATGTCAGCACAATTAGACAAACAAGACAGGTTGGGTTTGGCATAACTATGCACACACTGAGTGCTCTTGTTCTTACCCTAACCTCTGTCCAGGTAGTACAGTTTCCTGGTTCATAAACAACAGTGTTTCCATTTCGATTCGTCCCTGCAACTTTGTTGCTTGCCATTCAATTGTACTTTATCATACTAAACTGCAGTATTTTGCTCGTATGTTTAAAAAAGTGACCTCCCTAAATATATTATTCCCTTGTCTCAATGAAAACCAGCCACCAAATAAGGCTAATTTCCTCCACCATGGGGGTTATGTGATTACCGGCCTTTGTCTGGATCATTGTGTGTCTGCTGACCGGATTCAAAAAGGTTTCAGACAGTCATCATCAAACTGTTTGGAATGATAACTGTTATGTGTCGACGCGGGTTGAGGAGCGGACCTGCATCTGACGGAACCCAGCGCTAAAACAACCAGAAAGCGGTTCCAATAACAAAACAATTTATTTTCCCCCTTTGGTGCATAACAAAGTGTACAAACAAAAACTGTGTCGGTCTGGCGGAGTCAAGGACGGCACGCTCTCCAGCGCCCAAAAGGATCGAAGCCCGGCGCTTCTGGACCCACGTTCACCGCCAAACACCCCCCAGGTGGACACGACAAACCGACTCTGCGAAGGATAGAAAAGGTGAGGTAAGTCAGCAGCTACAACTAATATCCTTCAAAAGGCACACACTATCAGCAACACATTCAGGTCCGAATTCAAGCTTTATGTAAATGAGCAGCTTCTCACAACAGGTGGAGGATCATCAGTCCGCATGCCACGGCAGTGAGAAGCGAGCTGCACAACTCTCATCAAAGTTCAAATATACTGCGTAACAAAATACCAAGTTACTGTTAACAATTATTCAGATAATCAATCACCTCTGATGTGTGCTGACAGCATGTGTCCCTCACCCTTCCTCCTTCACAGGCACGATGTGTCAAACCCAGGCACGGTCCTCAGCGTCTCACAAACGAACATCACAAGGTCGAGTTCCCGGCAATTCTGCTTGAATCACACATGACTTAAATGCAGAACGCCATCTCATTATCTGCTTCAGCTGAAAGTCTTTAAGGTTGCACGTGAGCACCATCCACAGGTGCTGCACATCATATTGATGAGGGTGAAGGACTCTTCTGCCAGCACCTTCTCCACAGACAATAAATCAGTTTGCATACCACCTGGAGAGCAAAGAAAAGAAAAGAACACCAAAATGTCCAGCCACACCCCCCCAACACACAACAGTACCCCCCTTTAACGGGAAGCCTCCCGGCAACCGAACAGACCAGGTCCGAGAACAGCACCTCCCTCCGGGGTCCTCGTCAGGAAGCAGACAGCGTAACGCTCCCAAGGTCCACCACAGACAACAGGACAGGGCACCGCAGCTGGAAGGCCGGCTGGCATCAACAAAAACCCCAAAACAGTCCCTAGTACAATCCAGCATACAAGAAAAAACATAAAACCCACCCAAACACCTCCCCAGGGGACCGTCCCATCCAACCCCGGGAAGAAAAGAAAAACTCCCAAATGCAAAAACCCAACACAGCCCCACAAACACAATACAAACATAAATGCACAAAGAAAAATAACAAACAACCCCCCCAGAACGACCTGCAGAGCCCAACACCCCCCAGAAGGTCTTTACCGCCAGTTCCAGGAGAAATAGCCAAAGCCGGAATCCCACAGAGGTCCCCAGGTACACATGGAGCAAACGGCGCCCCCCAGAGGACCGTACCATCAAAGCCCAGGAGGCACCCTCCCCACAACCCAGGAACCCCAAACCCGGCCACACTTGGCTAGGCGGCCCCACAAGCCAAGTCTCCCCCAGAGGACCGTCCCATCAACCCTGGAGGTGGAACCTGGAAGGAAACAAAAAACATCAAAGTCCAACCCCCGGAGGACTACCTTAAACAACCCCGGGGGCAAATAAAACAACCGATAAACCCTGTTACCTTCCCCGACACCCCGAAAGACCCCAGGTCCCTCCCAGAGCCCCTCGGCGGCTCAATTTTGGCGAACGGCACAAAACATCAAGCCGGGGAAGGGAACAGAAAAAACTAACCCGGCCCCAACCCCAAGGCGCAGCGGAAAACCGGAAATACGTCCGGTGTCTCAACCCGACCATACCCCAGCCTATCGGGAGGGGTGGAACTACCGAAATGGCGAATGGCAACAGATCGGCCC
This sequence comes from Thalassophryne amazonica, assembly GCF_902500255.1. Taxonomy (NCBI): domain Eukaryota; kingdom Metazoa; phylum Chordata; class Actinopteri; order Batrachoidiformes; family Batrachoididae; genus Thalassophryne; species Thalassophryne amazonica. The sequence continues at coordinate 78,446,742 of NC_047110.1, forward strand.
ACCCCTCCGACTGAGGTATGTTCCCGCTGCACCACACCCTGGCAACACCAATGACGAACGGTACAAAGGCCCACCGAGGCTGGAGTGAAACCGGGCCCTAACTAAACCAGAAAAAACGCCCCTAACAACCCCCCCCTAGGTGCAGAGGTCTTCTGAGAACACTCAGCGTGACCAACCTGCACCACCTCACAACCCACAAGGCGAACGGTCTTGGGGCGAGTGAGGTTGGGGTTAGGGAAGTAGGGAAATAATAAAAACAACAAAACAAAACGACCCCAGACCCAAACAAAAAATACCTAAAGACACATAAAAAAAACAACGATCAAGTGAGTCCAGACGGGCTTCGAACCGCCTGTCGTTAACTCCACCAGACACGCCTCTAACTCCCCAAACAAGTTCTAACCCCTTTCAGAGAAAAAAAAAAAACATTAGCCCATACAATTTTTTTTTTTTTTTTTTTTTTTGTGTATTATTTCGTCTGTCCCAGAACACCTGGAGAGACGTCACCACTATTTTTCTTGACGCTTCTATGACGGGGCAATATAGCGGCTTCAGCTCATCCGAGCTGCATGGGCTCATCTGCAAGAGGAGCCAGAGGTCCCGTCGGAGGAGTCTCAGTGGGGCGAAGAAGAGGCAGCCCAGATCTGTGTCGGGGAAAACCCCGAGACAAAAAAACCCGTTCTGATGGCCGCCCTCTCTCGCGTCCACGCTCCTTCATCCGATCATCTAGACGAATCACCAACGATATTAGCTCATCTAAATCATTTGGCTCGTCACGGACTACTAGCTCGTCTTTTAATGGATCATTTAAACCATCCACAAACACTCCGCTTAATGCTGCGGCATTCCAACCGGACTGAGCAGGAAAAATTCGGAAATCCACAGAATAATCCGCCACACTCCGCCTCCCCTGCCTGTGATTCAGCAACCACTGGGCGACGGTATGAGCAAAAACCAGAGAACATTGCATCAAAAATGGAGCACAAGCGTCAACGTTTCCTGCATAAGGCTCCGGACGACAAATAATCAATTCGGAAGCTGAATCTCTGGGTGACGGAGTTATCTGCACCGGTATTGATGGTGCCGCAGCTGGAGCAGCAGGAAGCGGAACGGCTTGCGCTGCAAGCTCCGTAACGCGGACATCTGTTTGTTTAATTTGGTTTGTGAGATGCTGTAATTGCTCCCATATTTCCTCCAAGTGTTCTTGAACTCTTTCGGCGAATGGAACCGCCTCTGCCGCTGGGTCCATTATGGAATGGCCGGGAACTATTATGTGTCGACGCGGGTTGAGGTCTGAATTCAAGCTTTATGTAAATGAGCAGCTTCTCACAACAGGTGGAGGATCATCAGTCCGCATGCCACGGCAGTGAGAACCGAGCTGCACAACTCTCATCAAAGTTCAAATATACTGCGTAACAAAATACCAAGTTACTGTTAACAATTATTCAGATAATCAATCACCTTTGATGTGTGCTGAGAGCATGTGTCCCTCACCCTTCCTCCTTCACAGGCACGATGTGTCAAACCCAGGCGCGGTCCTCAGCGTCTCACAAACGAACATCACAAGGTCGAGTTCCCGGCAATTCTGCTTGAATCACACATGACTTAAATGCAGAACGCCATCTCATTATCTGCTTCAGCTGAAAGTCTTTAAGGTTGCACGTGAGCATCATCCACAGGTGCTGCTCATCATGTTGATGAGGGTGAAGGACTCTTCTGCCAGCACCTTCTCCACAGACAATAAATCAGTTTGCATACCACCTGGAGAGCAAAGAAAAGAAAAGAACACCAAAATGTCCAGCCACACCCCCCCAACACACAACAATAACCTTATTAAGATGAAGAATCCATTGCATTTTCCTGTTGATGTGGATTATGGATCATTGTTTGTTTCTTAAACATCATACTGTAATTTCAGCATTTGTCTGTCTGTTTGCTCCGCTACTCCTTGCATCAACCTTGATTTGTGGATGACAGCCAGCCTCAGTATTGCCCCTAAGGGTTTGTTTTTGCAAAGGTCAAGATCATTGGTTCAGAGGTGAAAATTTTGATTTTGCCACCCTTCCTTCCCCACTCCAGCTTGGTGCACAAGAGTTGGTTTTCTGGAATTGCCCAGCCAGGTCAAATTAGACAAAAGTCAGTCATTGGGTGCCAAGGTCATGTCTACCTGTCTGTTTGTTGGCCCACTCCTCCCAGGTCCTTTTACTGATTGCTACCAAATTTGGTACAGTGCCCTCCAAAAGTATTGGAACATTTGGTATTTCACATATTTTGATTTGTTTATGCCATTTGAAATACAAAAAAAAAAATAAAAAAATCTAAAATTATCTTCCTTAAACTTGAGCTCAAAACAAATCTCTACAACTTGATATAATTAAGATATAAAAGCCAAGATGATGGGTTGAATAAGTAATGGAATGCATTAGTATAATACCTGTAAATAATCAGTTTTTTTTTCCAGTTTTCTTCAGACAACTCAGTCAGTGGATACATGAAATGAATATCTCTTGGACTTTATTTGCATCAGTTATGAAGAAATACATAGTTGCCTGAAGAAGACCTCACGGTCGAAGCGTTGCGTTTGCTTTTATAGTCAGTTAAAAGATTTTGGGAGCTCTATATCGGTGTGCGGATTTTCCTTCTTTTTTTTTTTTTTTTGTCTGCACTTCTTGATTATCCTGCACCGGGCCTAATCAGGATTGGCTGTGCGCACAACTACTATTTTTTCCTTTTATGCTTTGGTATAATACCTGTACATAATTCATTTCCAGTTTTCTTCAGACAAGATAGTCAATGGATACATGAAATTAATATCTCTTGGACTTTATTTGCATCAATTATGAAGCAATACAAACAGTATTGCACTCTATGGTAAATCTGGATGGAGTCGGCAGTTGTAAAAAAACTGAGTGACTTTGCAAGAAGAAGAGTGAGGAAAGCCACCAAGACACCCAGACAATCCAGGAGAAATTATAGGCTTCTCTGGCTGTGATTAGAGAAACTGTGCATTGGGCATGTTTTGCATTTTCTATCTGTAGTTAAAGCCCAAGACATATTCAGTGATTTGGAAATGTTCATGTGTCTATCCCCTGACTTGTCTGAAGAAAACTGGCAATAAAACTGATTAATTACAGGTATTATACCAAAGCGTTCCATTATGTAAATGTACCCATCATCTTGGCTTTTATATTTTTAATTAATTTATATCAAATTGTAGACATTTGCTTTCAGTTTGAGTTTAAGCAAGATAATTTTAGAAATGTATTTTATTTTTTGTATTTGAAATGGCATAAACAAATTAAAATGTCTGTTTTCCATACTATTATAGGGCACTGTAGGTCAGAGCAAGGTTGATGCCAAAACTTTCCTTAAATAGTTAATTTTGGCAAAGGTCAAGGTCAGTTAACTTGTTATTCAACCTTGTTTGAGCCAAATGCGACACACACTTGTTGGATTCTTGAATTGCCCTGGCAAAGTCACACCAGAGGTCAGTCATGTGGATGCAGGTTAAGGTCACTGAGGTTGAATGCAAGATTACTGTTGCCCTTATTCTCTTCATGGCAACAGTACTATTACCTAGTCTTGGGAATTTTCTTCATAAATAATGCAGCAATCTTAATCAAACCTATGCTGTACATGTATATCTATAGTGCTTGTCCTCATGGGCGCAATTTGGTGGGGGATAGGGGGGACATGTCCCCCCCACCTTTTCAACCGGGGGGACAGAATATGGTATGTCCCCCCCACCTTCTGACATATATGTATGTACTTGAAACATATGCCAGTCTTATGTGAAAAACCATGTCAGAATAGTATCTTTGTTTCTGCAAGTTTGTATTTTTAGCAGCATTGACTTGTTTACAACACCTGTTTCTTGTTTGTCACATTCAGAATTTTCTGGGACTGCATTTGCCCAGATTTGCAACCAAAAATAGTTGCTTCTAGGGACTAGTGTCTACACATAAGTATCAATGGACCATATGCTAATTTACTAAATTCTGTAAGTTAGAAAAGGAAATCAGAAAAGCTATCTGGGACCTCAGAAAGCCCATCTGCAATTATTGCTTGATCTCCAAAATCAGTCTGTGCAATCGAAATTATGTTCAGTATGAGTGTTGTCATTAGTGCCACTTCGAAAATTAAATTCATGATAAGCAATTTATCCTAAACTTATGATCTGTTGTTTTTTCAAACTTATGCAAAAACAAATCTTGAGAAAAAAAAAATACAGTATGTGATAGTTAATAATTATTAAGAGCCTGTTCTTTCATATTTATGGGTACATTTTACCACATTGCAGTTGTTTTTTTAATGAGAACTCAACCTATCATTTTTTGAGTTCTATACATGTGGTGATACCTTATTTACACCAGGATGTTAATAAAATCAATGTTGGCTATTCTCAGAATACAGTTTCAAATTGTATAAGTCAAATGGTGTCCACTTTATGGTCTTCTTAAAACATTAAAATTACTGTTGTGGATGCTCAGAATGTATCTGAGCTTATCTAGAAACCGTTGGCTTCTGGGGACCTAAAGTAGCCCCCAGACCCCCGGCCTATGGGCTTCGGACCTGCGGGCCTTGCACTTTGTCCCCCCCAATTTCTAGTTCTAAATTGCGCCCTTGCTTGTCCTCTCTGTATTCAGGTGAATAACCAAGAGACAACATACAAAGTGTAGGAGAGTATTGCAGCACAATGCAAAAATATTTGACCATACATTAGCATACTCCAATTTAAACATGACCATTGACTTTATTATGTGACTTTACAAAAAAAAACAAAAAAAACAGTTGTTACAAACATGAAATCTCTTCTGTTGATACAGCCAGCAATGAAACAGAAGTCAAAGGAAATGTAAGAATCACTGCAGGGATTTGTTATTTGCATTTTTCATACAGTCTTTCTGATTTTGGGGCTGTACACGGAAAATGATAACTGTGTGCATTCAACAGTTAGTATTGACAGTGACTGTGAGCTGAAACTGCCATTCTTCTCAGAAGTGCATTGCTAATGTTTGAAATTCACTGACCTGCAGTGTATCCGTAAACTCAGACTCTCATGGGAAATACTAAGTAACAGGAAAATGAAAGTCTGGGATGTGGTAAGTAAAACTTTTATTAAGCACTTGTCACCCATCAAAACACCCTTTAATCAGGCCAATGCAGAAAACATCTTTTCCCTGTGGTGATGGCAGCTTGTGTTCCAGCCTCAGTATGTTTTTAGGACCTATATAGGGCCTGAGGCCTGTTGGTGCCTGTGCTTATGTTTGGAGTCTGTAGCATGAAGTGGATGCTAGTCTATGACTCCACCTGGATGGTATACCGGTCCGATGCAGGTTACTTCCCCAGCCAAGGGCATTACCTATTTACAGGACACCAACAAGGACACAGATGGGTCGCTTGAGCAGGATTTGAACCCAGGTCTACATATTGGCAGACCAGTTCCTCATCCACTCATCCACCTGGTCTACATTTTTACTTCACTTCCACTTATTACCTCATTTTATATTACACATGCCACTATGGCTTTGCCGTGTTTTTCATGTTTTATTTCATCAATTGCAGTTTTTCTTTACTTTTTGTAAAAGCCACAGAAATGTTTCCTTTACCCTTATTACTTATTACTCTCTCTGCTCAGATAGAAAGCAGAGATCAAAGCAGCAGAAAATTAGATGAACTCTGTCCAGAAATATCCAGAGCAGTGTTCCAGATAGTGGGAGCTCTGAACAAACTGATGATCGTGAGCAGAACCATCATGCTGACTCTTCTCAACCCAGTGATTCATCTCACAGATGACTGGTAAACAGATGAGACATGGAGGTTTTGAACTGTGTAGTCAAATGTTTTGGTTTAACAGTAGCGGGCTCTGTTTTTGCATTTGTCCACAATAGCAACAGCAATACAGTTACAGTAGAGTTTGTGACTTGCAAAATCACATTTATGGTTTCTGATCATATAATTGGAAAACTAGTTAATTAATTACACTCATACGTTATAAGAAACAAAACTTATCAATTTATGTGAATTAAAATTCTAATTATACACTTTAGAACAAACTGTTTCATATGGTAAAATAAACACACTCAGTGAAGACAAGATGACTAGGCAGTTTTATTGTTTTCCTTTGTTATACAATCCATCAAATAACACAAACTATCAGCAATTCAAAAGAAGGAATTTATTTTTTTGCTCTGCACTGTGATCCTTACATATGTTGTATTTAGATACTCTTATGTTGTAATCTTTAATTATTTTATGTTTTACGGATTTTTTTTACTCAGACCTCAGTGCTAAGTCTGTTCCACAATTTAACTCTCAGTACTGAAACACGTCTTTCACAGTGGTTCACATATTTCAAAATACACAACCCTCTTAACTTATAATACCCTTCCCTTAGAGGCCTAAGGCTACTTTCTCATTATTACTGTTGTGGAATTTCTGTGATGATGTGAGCATAAAACGAGACAGGTGACGCAAGGAGCACTCAGATTCAGACATACGATGCAGATAGTTTTATTTTGTTCAAAGCAGAAAACGGGTGCGCCTGAAGAAAGTCCAACAGCTACTGCATGCAAATGTACCCACAGAGCCTTCTGGCTTCCCACAGTCAGAGAGCAGTGTTAAGAACCTCTCCCATTATGAAAACAAACACGGCCTTTGGCTAGTCTGAGCCATGATCAGATGTTTAAGTACAGCAGATAACTGTAAGAATCGTTCAAATCCAGTTAGAAGCACCAAAATTTGACTGTGTATACCTTTTGGTACATATTGTAGAAAAATAATGTTAGCCATTTGAATTTTCAATAGGGGGCCAATTAGGGGTCAATTGAAGAACTACATAGGGGTAAAAAAAATGTTCCAATCATATTGAAAACTATTCCACATTATGTGTCTGATCATAATGATTCCAAAAAGGTATAGTTTGGACTATCTATAACTGAATGTTCTGGAGTTATGGGATGAAAACAGAAAGAATGGTGACAAAGGTCAGTTTCAGTTTGTACAGGGATCAAAAGTTAAAGTTGCTCGTTTTTGTAAAACGTGGTGCAAATTATTGGTTGAACTAATAGGATTAACAAATGGAATAGTTCTGACTGTGTTGAATGTTTGGTCTCCAAACTAAAGGGCAAACAATGTTGATGTCCATTGGATTCTATGACATGTGACATACGAGGTCTGTTAGAAAAGTATCGGACCTTTTTATTTTTTTCAAAAACCATATGGATTTGAATCACATGTGATTGCATCAGCCAAGCTTGAACCTTCGTGCGCATGCGTGAGTTTTTCACGCCTGTCGGTTGCGTCATTCGCCTGTGAGCAGGCTTTGTGTGAGCACTGGTCCACCCCTCTCGTCGGATTTTTAATGCAAATAAAATGTCTGAACGATTTGGAGCTTTGCTGCATCAATTTTTTCCAGAAACTGTGAGAGACCTCCATGTGGACACCATTCAGAAAATTCAGATGGCTTTCAGGGATGATTTTATGGGGATTACACAGATTAAGGAGTGCTCCAGCCCGTTTAAAGACATCTGAGAGCACGGCGCGCTCCGAGTGCCGATCGACAGGCTGAAACAACCAGATCATTTCCAACGTGAAGGCTTTGTTGATCCGGGACGTCGTCTGACTTACACAACAATGGCAGAAGACGTGGACATCAGTACTTTTTCGGCACATTCCACTGTTACAGGAGTTTTTTTCATGGAAAGAGAAGCGGACGGATGCGCCACGGAGCCATTCATGGCGCGGCACAAAACCACCTCCGTGTGTTGCTTTGCGCCGTGCGGCTCCACCGCGATGCGCGGAATTCCTCCGCACGTCTGTCTCAGTGTGCCGAAAAAGTGCTGATGTCCATGTCTTCCGCAATTCCTGTGGAAGTCAAACGACGTCCCGGATCAACAGAGCATCCAGTTTGGAAATGAACGGCACATTCCACTGTTACAGGAGTTTTTTTCATGGAAAGAGGAGCGGAGGGATGCGCCACCGTGCCGCTCATGGCGCAGCACAAAACCACCTCCGTGTTGGTCTGCATGGTGCAAAGCAACGCCATGATGAAGCCTCACAGGACATGTTGGGGCATGTCCAGCTCATGCACAATTTCTCGGATAGTCACACGACTGAAAAACCACCGAAAGCCATCTGAAAGCCGTCCTGTGAGACCAACACGGAGGTTGTTTTGTGCAACGCCATGAGCAGCACAGTGGCGCATCCCTCCGCTCCTCTTTCCATGAAAAAAACTCCTGTAACAGTGGAATGTGCCAAAAAAGTACTGATGTCCACATCTTCTGCCATTGTTGTGTAAGTCAGACGATGTCCCGGATCAACAAAGCCTTCACATTGGAAATTATCTGGTTGTTTCAGCCTGTTGATCGGCGCTCGGAGTGCGCCGCGCTCTCAGACGCTGTGGGCGGTCTTTAAACCGGCTGGAGCACTCCTTAATCTGTGTAATCCCCATAAAATTGTCCCTGAAAGCCATCAAATTTTCTGAATGGTGTCCACCTGGAGGTCTCTCACAGTTTCTGGAAAACATTGATGCAGCAAAGCTCCAAATCGTTCAGAGATTTTATTTGCAATAAAAATCCGACGAGAGGGGTGGACCACTGCTCGCACAAAGCCTGCTCACAGGTGAATGACGCAACCGACAGGCGTGAAAAAAACTCACGCATGCGCACGATGGTTCAAGCTTGGCTGATGCAATCACACATGATTCAAATCCATATGGTTTTTGAAAAACATAAAAAGGTCGGATACTTTTCTAACAGACCTCGTATGTTACCCCGTAACATGATAACTAAGCATGACACATGGTGCAAACTATTCCTTTTTAAAATCCTACTAACTCAACCAATATTTTGCATCATGTTTTACCATAATTGGAACAACTTTAACTTTTGACCCCTGTACAAACTGAAAGTGACCTTTGTCACCATGCTTGCTGATTTTATCCCATAACTCCACAACATTCAGTCACAGATAATCCAAACTATACTTTTTTGGAATCTTTGTGTTGTGTGTTGGGGGGTTTGGCTGGATGTTTTTGTGTTGTTTTCTTTTCTTTACTCTCCAGGTGGTATGCAAACTGGTTTTTGTCTGTGGAGAAGGTGCTGGCAGAAGAATCCTTCACCCTCATCAACATTATTGGCTGCACTTGTGGAGGATGTTCATGTGCAGGCCTAATGACTCGCAGCACCTGTGGATGATGCTCAAGTGCAGACTTAAAGACTTTCAGCTGAAGCAGATAATGAGATGGCGTTCTGCATTTAAGCCATGAGTGATTCAAGCAGAATTGCCGGGAACTCGACCTTGTGACGTTTGTTTTTGAGACGCTGAGGACCGCGCCTGGGTTTGACACATCGTGCCTGTGAAGGAGGACGGGTGAGGGACACATGCTGTCAGCACACATCAGAGGTGATTGATTATCTGAATAATTGTTAACAGTAACTTGGTATTTTGTTACACAGTATATTTGAACTTTGATGAGAGTTGTGCAGCTCGCTTCTCACTGCCGTGGCATGCGGACTGATGATCCTCCACCTGTTGTGAGAAGCTGCTCATTTACATAAAGCTTGAATTCGGACCTGAATGTGTTGCTGATAGTGTGTGCCTTTTGAAGGATATTAGTTGTAGCTGCTGACTTACCTCACCTTTTCTATCCTTCGCAGAGTCGGTTTGTCGTGTCCACCTGGGGGGTGTTTGGCGGTGAACGTGGGTCCAGAAGCGCCGGGCTTCGATCCTTTTGGGCGCTGGAGAGCGTGCCGTCCTTGACTCCGCCAGACCGACGCAGTTTTTGTTTGTACACTTTGTTATGCACCAAAGGGGGAAAATAAATTGTTTTGTTATTGGAACCGCTTTCTGGTTGTTTTAGCGCTGGGTTCCGTCAGACGCAGGTCCGCTCCTCAACCCGCGTCGACACATAACAGTTATCATTCCAAACAGTTTGATGATGACTGTCTGAAACCTTCACTCCGCCAGACAAACCATATATTATGTTGTACACAATTATTGCACAGAAAGGGAAATAAATGTTTTGTTTTTGGAACCGCTTTCTGGTTATTTAGCGCTGGGTTCAGTCAGACGCAGGTCCGCTCCTCAACCCGCGTCGGCACATAACACTTTGTGATCAGACACATAATGTGGTATAGCTTTCAATATGATTGGAACATTTTTTGTCCCCTTTGCAGTTCTTCAGTTGACCCCTACTTGGCCCCCTATTGAAAATTCAAATGGCTAACGTTATTTTTCTAAAATATGTACCAAAAGGTATACACAGTCAAACTTTAGTGCTTGTAACCGGATTTGAAAGATTTCTCTGCAAATATTCTGTTATCTGCTGCACTATTTAGTCAGGAAATTGGAGAAATACGTCTTATATCAACAAAGGTGAATGCTAGCAGGAGATGACCCTGGCCCAGTACTTTCAGTACTTTCTGACAATTTGAGGCAAACATCACTTTTTCCTTTACAATTACCATACCTTAAGAAATTGCCCTTTTAAGGTACTTTCTTTCAGTACAATGCAGTGTAAAGGTTATTTGTCGTGAACCCTGTTATCTATTTTCTATTAATAGAAATGTGAAGAAAAGTTATTTGGGCTTTTGTCACAAATTTATTATTATTATTTTTAGGAAGACTTTTATTCGTAACGTGAAAAAGTATTTATAATGTTTTTAAATAAACTATATAAAAATTTTATGATGCAGGAACCTATGAATAACTGGCTAGTAGAGTCACAGCAACGGACTTAATTTATTTAATTCTGGGGCTTAAATTAATTATAATTACAGGATCTATATTTGTTTTGCAGACATTTACCCAAATGTCAGTGCATTTGAGGCATGCGTAGAATTAAGAGCGGAATAAATATATACACATATATATGCAATTTTCAATTTCAATTTACTTTCATTTATATAGCACCAAATCACAACAAAGTTGCCTCAAGGCGTTTCACACAAGTAAGGTCTAACCTTACCATAGGCACACATGAATTTTTCATATTCAACAGGTCTCTTGTTTAGATCAGGATACCGATAGATTGGGATTATTTTTCATTTGATATGATTTATATATGGCAGAACAATGGCTTGGTGGTTAGCACTATTGTCTCAATGTGAAGGCTGTGGGATCACTTTCCACCTAATTCTTTCTGCATAGAGTTTGCGTGTTCTCCCCGGGTTAGGGCCCCTTCACACATAGTGCGAATTTGGTCAAATTGCGCATAAAGTGAGCATGAAGCAGGAATCGTATACAAAACGTGTAAATTCGTAGCTGCTTCCAGTGCCTCGTACACCTGTTGCTACAAATATTTGCACACACCAGTGGCTGAAAGACGGCTGAATGTGCGCTGTGCAAGCCCATTGAACCCTCTCGCGGCAGGTGTCAGCCAAATTCCAGGTGACATGCATGGACATCTACTACCCCTCGCATGGCACTTAAAAAATGTGTGGCCATTCGCACTGTTAACGCGAAAACAGTCAGCAAACAATCACTGTCAAGCTGGCAGTGAAATTTGTCTAAGTGCCCCACGAGTGTGGCTTTGCAAACAGACACAGTGACACGTTGGTGTGTACGCTGAACTGATGGGGTGTGGCTGCCAACAGAAGCGGCTGTGGAGATCTGTGAATCTGGACGTCACAGCTGGAGAACACGTAAAGTGATTGGAAGGACATGGACTAACAACTGTCCACAATGACGCGCATGTGTCTGCTTACTGTCCTCACGTGGACAACAAATAAAAATATATATCGCTGTGGCGGTGGGCTGCATTGACAGGCTGCCCCCAGGTGAAACGGACTGTCAGATCATAACACGCAGCGGGCGGTCTGACTGTCACGTCACCCACGTGGGCTCTGTTCCACATGACGCAGTATCAGTCCCGTGGCGTACCGTCCACAAGACACGTGTCGGGCAGGAGATGCACCAGCAGATGTGGACATGATGAGATGAGCGCACTGCTCCATTCATGTAATTTCATGACTGTACATCTGTGACCATGGGTCATCTACAGAGAAACAGATGGATCATATTTGTATTGTCCACTTGATAAGAGAGATTCAATAAAATGCAGTGTTTTTATATGATGTGTGGTTTTATTTATTTATTTTTTAAATACATCCATATCTGACACATTCTGTATGTTGCCACAGCAAGATCCAGCAGTATCTTCTCATGTCGGCATGTCACAAGCTAGTGGCGCTCGTGAGAGTTTGATGAACATTCTCCTCTACTTGCATCCACCTTGTGTGTGTGTTTGTTTATTTATTTATTTATTTATTTTTTAAGAGCTGACGTAACGTGAATCAATAAAGTTTATCTTTATGTCCTTCCTGATATCAGGCAGTTTCTCGCACCTTTCACAGGACAGCAAGGGTAGCTCAGTAGTAAAGTTTGACTGGCAATCAGAGCTTTTGGAAAGTGCGTATTCGAGTGCCGTGGGTGGCATGTAATTTTTATTTTTTTATTTTCACAGTAGCTTTTCTCAGCAGCCGCATGATTGCTGTGAAAAGCTGCTATGTTCCCGTTTGCACGAAACTGTCGCAGCATATATATATGTATGTGTGTGTGTGTGTGTATATATATATATATATATATATATATATATATATATATATATATATATATATGAGGTATATATATATATGAGGTATATTAGAAAAGAAACCAACCTTTTTATTTTTTCAAAAACTATATGAATTTGAATCACGTGTGACTGCGTCAGACAAGCTTGAACCCTCGTGCCAATGCGTGAGTTTTTCCACACCTGTCGGTTGCGTCATTCGCCTGTGAGCAGGCTTTGAGTGAGGAGTGGTCCACCTCCTCGGCGGATTTTCATTGTCAGGAAATGGCTAAATGATTTGGGCTTTTTTTCCATCAGAATTTTTTCAGAAACTGTTAGAGACTGGCAGCTGGAAACCATTAGAAAAATTTATCTGGCTTTCGGTGAAAATTTTACATGCTTCACAAAGAATAAGGACTGTTACTACAGCTTTAAGGACGGCTTTAAGGACGCTCGGCACGTGCTCCGTGCTGCCATCGAGAGCCACAAACCACCGGATAATTTCTAAACGGATGGCTCTGTGGAGCAGGGACCGTTGTGTGCACTTTCTCTGGTTATCACAAGAGCTGGACATCAACCATTTTCCGGCAGATTTCACTTTTGTCATGGAAAGCCGAGCGGAGGCTTCGCACGTCACGACCGATTTGCTGATGGAGCGAGACAAAGGAACACCTCCGTTTTGGTCTCACAGGACGGCTTTGAGATGGCGTTCAGACAGCTGTCGGTGGTTTTTCCATCGAGTGATTATCCGAGAAATTGTGGATGTGCCTGGACATGCCAGAACATGTCCTGTGAGGCTTCATCACGGCGTTGCGACGCGCGAAGGCTCTGCTCCTCTTTGCATGACAAAAACTCCTGTAACAGTGGAATGTGCCGTTCATTTCCAAACTGGATGCTGTGTTTTATCCAGGACGTCGACTGACTAGCACAGGAATTGTGAAAAGACGTGGACATCAGCACTTTTTCGGCACATTGAGACAGACGTGCGGAGGAATTCCGCGCATCGCGGCGGTGCCGCATGGTGCACAGCAACGCCGTGATGAAGCCTCACGGGACATGTTCTGGCATGTCCAGGCACATCCACAATTTCTCGGATAATCACTCGATGGAAAAACCACCGACAGCTGTCTGAACGCCATCTCAAAGCCGTCCTGTGAGACCAAAACGGAGATGGTTTTGTCTCGCTCCAGTAGCGAATCCATCGTGATGCGCGAAGCCTCCGCTCGGCTTTCCATGACAAAATCTCTTGTTAAAAGTGAAATCTGCTGGAAAATGGCTGATGTCTAGCTCTTGTGATAACCAGAGAAAGTGCACACGACGGTCTCGGATCCACAGAGCCATCCGTTTAGAAATGATCCGGTGGTTTGTGGCTCTCGATGGCGGCACGGCACGCCGAGCACCCTTAAAGCCATCCTTAAAGCTGTAGTAACAGTCCTTATTCTCTGTGAAGCCCGTAAAATTTTCACCAAAAGCCAGATAAATTTTTCTAATGGTTTCCAGCTGCCAGTCTCTAACAGTTTCTGAAAAAATTCTGATGGGAAAAAAAGCCCAAATCATTCCGCCATTTCCTGACAATGAAAATCCGCCGACGGGGCTGGACCACTCCTCACTCAAAGCCTGCTCACAGGCGAATGATGCAACCGACAGGCGTGGAAAAACTCACGCATGCGTACGAGGGTTCAAGCTTGTCTGACGCAATCACACGTGATTCAAATCCATATGGTTTTTGAAAAAAATAATAAGGTTATTAATAAGGATACTTTTCTAATAGACCTCGTATGTGTGTGTGTATGTGTATATATATTTTTTTTTCTTCACACCACATCGCAGCTGCTGGCACTGTCTTCCCGCGTGCATGAACCGTCGCAGCGGCATCGCGCACACCTGCCCGTTGGCGCAATGTTTTGTGGTTCGTTCATACGAGCTGTACCGATGGGAGTTGCCCTGAGTTGTACATATTCGCACTATGTGTGATGGGGCCTTTAATGTGGATTCCTTCCAGGAACTCATACGCCCGTCACACATAGCCGGAATCACACAGAATGGCGTTAGAATGACGAATTGGCGCACATCTGAAAAGTGTCAGATTTCAGGTGATGGGGGAAGTGATGGTCTAGTGGTTAAGGCATTGGGCTTGAGACCAGAAGATCCTTGGTTCAAAGCCCAGCCTGACCGGAATATCACTAAGGGCCCTTGGGCAAGGTCCTTAATCCCCTAGTTGCTCCCAGTGTGTAGTGAGTGACTTGTGTGGCAGCACCCTCACATCAGTGCGAATGTGAGGCATTATTTGTAAAGTGCTTTGAGTGTCTGATGCAGATGGAAAAAAGCACTATATAAATGCAGTCCATCTACCATTTATTTTACCGTTTCAGTTCCAAAACGTTCTAACAGCCATCTGTGGAAGTCCACACAGTTGGTCAAAACTGGGCAGTGGCCCCAAGTGTAATGCACTTTGGGTTCCGTCGAGATGGGACACCCATCCGACAGTGGTCCATGTGCAATCTGAGCACCATTTGGCCACAATTTACATATTCCCATGGCAACAAAACAGAATCTGAAACGATTTGAGCACACACGAGGGAACCTTGAGATGGATCAGGCAGAAAAGCCTGCCAGTATGACCTGCATGTGACACGTATAATAATGTCCACGTCAACACATGCTGTGCACTCGCGTGCGCGTGAGGAACACAGCACTCGTTCCCAGTCCGATCCCATGTTTGCCATCCAGATGTTTGGACATCAGGCAGTCTGCAGCACCTTTTATGGCTGCCTGACAGCAGTCTGTGTCATCTACCTGTTGTCTACATAAGCTTTGGATGCCATTGTGCAGGTGTGGACGAGGTACTCCGGATGCATTCTGACACTGCTGACCACACCTCTTTTCCTCCCGACTGCTTCAGATTATGGCAATATTTGTTGTGTCGGCCATGGTTCCTGCACATTCTTGCTATGTGTGATGGGGCATTACTTCCAAAGACATGCAGGTTACGTGAACTGGCACCTTTTAAATTGACCCACGGTTTGAATACGATTGTCTGTCGATATGTGGCCCTGCCAGAGACTCTCGTCTGCTGCACAGTGCACCCCATAGAAACCGAAGATAAGCACAGGCCCCATGGGCCTATTAGAACTTACTTTATATATGTCAAACTATTTTTTTTTTAATAAGATTACCAATTCCCTATTGCTACTGCAAGCACAATTATTAGTTGTATTCCTGAAGATTAATTTTATTGTTTAACAAATATAGATCTCTCAGTCCATCCAAAATGTTAATAAACCTCAATCTTGAATATTTAACAAAGCAAAAGTGAGTTTTGGTTTTCTCAGGGAAATAGATAGATACAATTATCAGGCAACTGTTACTAAATGGTAAATGGACTACATTTATATACTGTTTTCCATCTGAATCAGACGCTCAAAGCACTTTACAATGACCCCTCATGTCTACCCATTCACACACCGATTAAGGACCCAAGGGCCATTAGTGACGGTCTGGCAGGGATTTGAACAGAGTATCCTCTGGTCTAAGTAAAGAATTATTATCCAACTAAATGAAAAGTCAAATTATCCCATTTCACCTGTTTCTTTTCAATTATTGTACTAAGTATAACAAAGTGCTTCTTTCTTTACTTTCAGTTGTTTGACATTTTTTGAAATATTCAGTGGCCTATTCTATATATAGCACCCTTCTTTTCAATAATTGCCTAGAGTCTTCCATCCATGGAGCCATGTTCACAATCAATGTTTGGAGAAGCAGTAGCAATATAAAATGAATGTTAAGTTTTTTTTATCCTTTGTTTTGGTATTCTCTTTATAAGTGTCTGATTGTTTGTTGTTTTTTTAAATTGCTTGCTGAGCTGAATGCGCACTGACTACAGTATTTTTAATTAGTTTTTTTTTGTTTGTTTGTTTTTTTTGTTTGTTTTTATTACAACAGAGCCTTAATAGCTTCATTTTGATGTTCCCTACTTTGGCTGTAGTGTTTTTTGTGTTTACCTCTGAGCACTCATATCTTTTTTTTTTAATAGGGTTGTCAAAATAAATAAATAAAAAAGAACAATTTTATCAAACGCTTCATGTATTTTCCGCAAAATCCATCAGAACAGTATAATTGTAGTCTAATGTATACACAGAAGCCAAACTCCAGTGTAATGTGCTTTGACATATTTTCATGTGAATTGTCATGTTTTTGTGTGTTTCTCTGCAGCCTTGTTGATGACCGGTGTGTGGTGCAGCCTGATGCCGGAGACCTGGCTAACCCACCCAAAAAGTTCAGAGGTGCGTTAGATAATACGCCCCACAATGGTTCAAGGTTGTGAACACACAAACACACATGGTTTTGTTTTCCTTTTTTTTAAACATCC
This sequence comes from Thalassophryne amazonica, assembly GCF_902500255.1. Lineage (NCBI taxonomy): Eukaryota > Metazoa > Chordata > Actinopteri > Batrachoidiformes > Batrachoididae > Thalassophryne > Thalassophryne amazonica. Next base: position 78,463,664 of record NC_047110.1, read on the forward strand.
AAGGCTGACCAGCTCATCTGCACTGACTCATGTTAAACACAACACAGTGGTTTAGTAACTTTATTTATTCAACTGTCTATAGACACACACACACAAGCACACATCTTGTGGGAAAAAAAAAAACAACAAACCTCAAAAATGTTGCTTTTGTCCCTTAAGACCCTTGACTGGGACTGATTCACCCACCGTGTGCCTAAACGTCTCTCTTTTCTCCAGATTGCCTCTTCAAGGTGTGTCCCATGAGCAGATATTCTGCTCAGAAGCAGTTCTGGAAGGCAAAGCAAGGGAAACAAGGGAACAACAATACACAGGGAGACCTGTTTAAGAAGTTACAGGTATGACGTGTTGACGTGGGTGAGCTTAATCCTGCTCTGTGTGTTCATTTGTTTTTTAAGACCACCGAATCTCTGTTTGCTTTTCCAGCATGCAGCAGAGTTGGAGCAGAAGCAGAATGAGTCAGAGAACAAGAAGCTGCTCGGGGAAGTTGTCACATACAGTAACGTCATCCAGGTACAGCAAATACTTGTGGCGTCAGCTTGTCTTTGCTCCAAAGCCAGGTTTCATTTTGATGTGTCCTCTAAATTCCAAAGTGTTGGGCATTCCCATGGGAACATTTTATGAAAGGGAAGAACGTGTAATTTCCCTGATGTTTTAAAATGAATAAAGTCAAAACTAAGATGACATGTTTCATCGTTAACTTCATACTGCATTCAGTGGAGTTTCCAGTGTTTTGATATACTTCAGTAAATGTTCCTTTTGGCGAGCAGTTTTACTGCTGTTCTTGTGAAACACTGCAGTGATTTTAGTTTTTGTTTGTTGACTAGATCAGGAAATAAGTTACTTCATTCCTCAGATAAGGTGCAGTTAAATTAAAGGGAAGAGCACTAACATTGAAATGAGCAGGAACTTACCTGTGTGTGTGTGTGTGTGTGTGTGTGTGTGTGTGTGTGTGTGTGTGTGTGTGTGTGTGTGTGTGTGTGTGTGTGTGTGTGTGTGTGTGTGTCTGGGCACATTCTTGTCAATAGAATAACAAAATAACAGTAAATGGTACGTTTGATACTACAGGTACTGTCAAGTAAAGGAGCTGCTTACATTAAAGAGCTTACATTAAAGACTGACTGAAAAGGGAACCTTTGTGCGCGGACCCACAGCAAAGGCACGTTATGAGGAATGGGGTGGAAAAAAAACATGACTGTGTGAATTAAACAGCGGACAATTCTTTATTTTTTCCCAGCAACAGACAAGAATCCCAGTCATCATGATTGACTTGACAGAGGATGATGAATAAATTGTGGACATGTTGCTTCTTAATCAGAACCAGCGGGTCCACAATCAGTGTAGAGAAATGATCATTTTCACACCCTCAGAACCAGTGCAACGGCCCAATGTCTTCAGAGATGCTGTTCCAACAGTGGCGATAAGTGCGCATATATATATATATGTATATGTGTATATATATGTGTGTATGTATGTATATGTGTATGTATGTATATGTGTATGTATGTATATGTGTATGTGTATGTATGTATATGTGTATGTGTATGTATGTATATGTGTATGTGTATGTATGTATATGTGTATGTGTATGTATGTATATGTGTATGTGTATGTATGTATATGTGTGTATGTGTATGTATGTATATATGGGTATGTATGTATATGTATGTATATGTATGTGTGTATATGTGTATGTATGTATATGTGTATGTATGTATGTATGTATATGTGTGTATATGTATGTATATATATGTGTGTATGTATGTATGTATATGTATGTATGTATGTATGTATGTATATATATGTGTATGTGTATATATGTGTATATATATGTGTATGTATGAATCGATCTGTGGAAATTAAAATGAGAATCGATTTAAAATCGGCAAATCGATCCTTTCAACCCAGCACTATTTAGTATGTACCACGATTCTTAAGAAATGTGATTCCACCAATATTGCATTTATATATATATATATATATATATATATAAATTTTATTTATTTATTTATTTGGGTAACACAACGCAATAGGGGAAATGTGAATAATATACTTGCAGAGACTGTGTATCATGAATCGTATTTGCAAAAAAAAATTCACATTAAAAAATTTCATTGTACGAGGGATTGCTGACTTTCCCCACTCATACGCACAGACTGGTAGACAGAAAACGCCAGACTCTAAGGAGGTGCGGTGAGAAAATGCTGGCTGGATGACCCTGACAAATGGCCTGAGATTGACTGTGGTTGTATTTACAACTATAACAGAAGAGGAAAAACAAGCACTCACAGGGACCAGGAGTGGAGGTGCACAGCTCAAAAACCAAGTCAATATAAAAATAAAGCCAGCAACACTCAAGTGTCCTTCTTAATAAAGGTTTTAATGACTCATGGCAAGGCAACGGGATCAGGAGCACAGACGCGTTTCGAATAGGTCTTCCTCACTGTCTGTGCTCTTGATCCCGTTGCCTTGCCATGAGTTATTAAAACCTTTATTAAGAAGGACACTTGAGTGTTGCTGGGTCTGTTTTTATATTGTACAACCCCTGGCAAAAATTATGGAATCACCGGCCTCGGAAGATGTTCATTCAGTTGTTTAATTTTGTAGAAAAAAAGCAGATCACAGACATGACACAAACCTAAAGTCATTTCAAATGGCAACTTTCTGGCTTTAAGAAACACTATAAGAAATCAAGAAAACAATATTATGGCAGTCAGTAACGGTTACTTTTTTAGACCAAGCAGAGGAAAAAAATATGGAATCATTCAATTCTGAGGAAAAAATTATGGAATCACCCTGTACATTTTCATCCCCAAAACTAACACCTTCATCAAATCAGATCTGCTCGTTGACATTGACCCTGTGCCATGACATTGACCCTATGTGTCTTTTTGCAAGGAATGTTTTCGCAGTTTTTGCTCTATGGCAAGATGCATTATCATCTTGAAAAATGATTTCATCATCCCCAAACATCCTTTCAATTGTCCAAAATATCAATGTAAACTTGTGCATTTATTGATGATGTAATAACAGCCATCTCCCCAGTGTCTTTACCTGACATGCAGCCCCATATCATCAATGACTGTGGAAATTTACATGTTCTCTTCAGGCAGTCATATTTATAAATCTAATTGGAACAGCACCAAACAAAAGTTCCAGCATCATCACCTTGCCCAATGCAGATTCGAGATTCATCACTGAATATGACTTTCATCCAGTCATCCACAGTCCACGATTGCTTTTCCTTAGCCCATTGTAACCTTGTTTTTTTTCTGTTTAGGTGTTAATGATGGCTTTTGTTTAGCTTTTCTGTATGTAAATCCCATTTCCTTTAGACGGTTTCTTACAGTTCGGTCACAGACGTTGACTCCAGTTTCCTAACCATTCGTTCCTCATTTGTTTTGTTGTGCATTTTTCGATTTTTGAGACATATTGCTTTAAGTTTTCTGTCTTGACGCTTTGATGTCTTCCTTGGTCTACCAGTATGTTTGCCTTTAACAACCTTCTCATGTTGTTTGTATTTGGTCCAGAGTTTAGACACAGCTGACTGTGAACAACCAACATCTTTTGCAACATTGCGTGATGATTTACTCTCTTTTAAGAGTTTGATAATCCTCTCCTTTGTTTCAATTGACATCTCTCGTGTTGGAGCCATGATTCATGTCAGTCCACTTGGTGCAACAGCTCTCCAAGGTGTGTGATCACTCCTTTTTAGATGCAGACTAACGAGCAGATTTGATTTGATGCAGGTGTTAGTTTTGGGGATGAAAATTTACAGGGTGATTCCATAATTTTTTCCTCAGAATTGAGTGATTCCATATTTTTTTCCTCTGCTTGGTCTAAAAAAAGTAACCGTTACTGACTGCCACAATCTTTTTTTCTTGATTTCTTATAGTGTTTCTTAAATCCAGAAAGTTGCCATTTGAAATGACTTTAGTTTTGTGTCATGTCTGTGATCTGCTTTTTTTCTACAAAATTAAACTGAATGAACATCCTCCAAGGCCGGTGATTCCATAATTTTTGCCAGGGGTTGTATTTACAATTATCTCATCAGCACACTGGGCCTTATGATGGTGAGGCCATGAAGGCTTTCAGCTCTTTGGAGGCAAAGTAAGGGAATGCCGTTATCACTCTGTTGCTGCAGATGATGTTCTGTGCTCTTTCTGCTGTTGGGTCCCGTCTTTGTGGGGTGAGTGCAGTGCTGCAGTGGGACGTGCCTTGAAGTTGAGGGACTCTTTAAATGCGGTCCAAAAAAGACACTCCTACACACTCCGGCTGCAATTTACCTGAAAGCTAACAGACCAGCTAGAACCAAACCATGGATTCCTGGACAGTCGCCTCTATGCTTCTTTTCGCTGGCTTTATTTGTGACGCGGTTTACAGTCATTTTGACACTGTGAGTCCAACTTTTCACGTTGTGTACGTCTGTTGTCTGCAAATTACTCTTTTGCATGCTCACATTCTGCGTAAATGCTCGTCTTTAGGAATGTTAAACTGTGTTTGATTTCAAAAGAATGAACTGAAAACCAGGTCGTTGTTAGTTTGCAGCCCGCATAATAACTTCAGTCACAGCTTATCACATAAATGTGGAACTGCACAGAGAAAACCAAAGGAAAAAAGAACAAAAAAAAAAATACGTAAGGGGAGTGAGTTTAATGTGATGAGTTCGCTCACTGGATGAGCTCATGTGATCCTATCTCCCACCTGTACTGGACACTCTTGAGCGAAACCACATCCGATCCTTGAGACTAAATGCTTGCGAAGTAAAAATCTTTAAAACAGATTGTCATCCATCTGGATGTGATGGGTTGATGGGTTTTAGGCATGGCGCTGATGATGGATCACAGAGTGCACGCTTTGAACGGTGACATTTTCAGATATTGCACACAGTCAGTGGCTGAATTAGTTTTCTGCCTACTATGTGCCCCCCCAATGGCGCACTGTGGCGTGTGACATCATCACGATACCTCATTTTTCTGTATTTTATTGTTTTAGAATAATTAATGCCATGATTCCACACACTCCAGTATAGTAAGTGGAAATATGCGGCTCTGAAGCTAATTTGTGATCCGCTAATAAACACAAAGTTTTTGTTATTTATTTATAAGTTTGAAGTTCATTCTTAGACCCTGGCTGATGACCTGACCAAGGTGAGCACCTTAAAGCAATGACTCATGAAGAATGTAATCGTTCACGTGATGTTTTTCTCTTTAAAGTCAATGTCATTGTTTAGAAGTTCCCTTACCAAAAAATAGTACTGATAAGTATATAAAAAGTAAACTGGAAGTATACTTGAAACATACTTGCATGTACTACTTTTTGGTAAGGGTTGCTAGCAAGTGGCTAACATTAGCATGAGCATTTTCTTAGCATTGTGCACTAGTTGTCCTAACAGATCATCTAGGAAGTGTGTGATCCAGTATTTTTGTTGAGTGAAATTTTCTTGTAATTTATGTTAGCAATGTTAACATGTTAGCGGGTATCATAGCTTAGCTGGCATTAGCTCTACTCCACATGAACTCTAACATTCCACCGTTACTGAGACAATGACTTGGTCAGAATTTTTAATACCTAACAAAGTCACCAATCAAGAAAACCACCACCCAGTGAAAAAAATATCCTTTAAAAAAAACAATCGTAACCCCCAAAACCAATGATTGTCTATTCTTGAGGATGGCACCATGTCACTTCCGACGAAGTTGCGAATCTGAAGGCAAGAATTTGTACTTCCGTGGCTGGTCACTTGGTGAAAACACGCTCGGACTGTATTGATTGTCTGTTGAAATCAGCTGGTTTGGTATTGTCTCTAGCTTGCTTCTGTCAGCCAACTCATAGCTATCACTGCCTGGAATGATGACATTTATGCACCAAGATGACCTGAAATGAACCATTTTTCATTAAATTGACTTTATTTATGAGTTGACCCCTTTGAAAAGTGACCATCCATCCATCCATCCATTTTCTTCCGCTTTATTCGGAGTCGGGTCGCGGGGGCAGCACCTCAAGCAAAGCCGCCCAGACCTCCCGATTCATACACACCTCCCCCAGCTCCTCTGGGGGAACCCCAAGACGTTCCCAAGCCAGCCAAGAGATGTACTCCTTCCAGCGTGTCCTAGGTCTTCCCCGGGGCCTCCTCCCAATGGGACGTGCCCGGAACACCTCTCCAGCGAGGCGTCCAGGGGGCATCCGGAAAAGATGCCCGAGCCACCTCAACTGACTCCTTTCGACGTGGAGGAGCAGCGGCTCGACTCCAAGCTCCTCCCGAGTGAGAAGTGACCAAATGACATGAATTTGTCGAGTTCAGCGATGTTTTCACCAACCAGAAACAGCCACTGGAGGGCGCTGGGGAAATGCCCAAGCTCAAGAATTAGCTTTGTTTGGTATCTCCGAAATGAAGGCGTGTTCATCCCATCCAGATCATGCACGTTCCACCTCTTTGCCCATATGTGAATTGGCAGTTGAGTTATTTAGAGCCACAGCATAGCTGCTCAATAGATTAGGCAGTATAGAAGAACAAATGTAAATATTCTGTTAAATGTGCAATAAAACACTTTTTGATATGCCTGTAAGAAGCCCGGTGGAGACCCAAGGTATCAGTACACCAAATTTGGTGTAGGCAGGATCAGAAACTGTAGATTTTTTTAACCATCTCTCACACATACTTTTATATACACAAGATTAATGAAAGTGAAGCAATTGTTATTTTGTTTGTTTGTATGTATGTAGTGGTTGAACACAATAACTCATTAACAATACATTGTAGATACTTGATACTTATCAAGTTTATTCGGCACTTTGCAATAAAATAAAACAAAACAAAATTGATTTCTCAGCCAGTCAACCCATGCAACCGAAAGGGTGTAGGTAGAAGCAAAGCTTATATACACCTACCTCTTTTACCTCAGCAGCTTTTACTTATCACAGCAAACCCAAAACAAAATAAAGTGAGCAGAACAGCAAAACACAAACGTCTTAAAATAATCAATAAACTCAAATTCCTTATCATATCCACACCAATAACAGCACACATCGCATAATCCCCCCCCCCCCCCCAAAAAAAAACCAAAATTAATAACTTAATTGTCCATACTTTAACCAACAGCTATATAGTCCTTCAACAATATATTGGATTTTCAGAGAATTTAGACAATTTTCACATATTCAGAGAACATAATTTCCTTATATTGGTGTTTAAACTGATTGACATTTGGACATTGCTTGAGTTTCTTTGACAGATTATTCCATATTTTAGGGCCACAAGTAGAAACACAAAAGTCTTTCCTGGTCATCTGAGCGCCAGCAATTTTAAAATGATACAAGCCCCTTAAATTATATTTTCCCTCTCCCTCCTAAAAAATTATTGAATTCTGGGGGGCAGTTGCTTATTTTTCACTTTATACATTAATTGCACAGTTTTAAACGTAATCATTTCGTGAAGTTTTAATATTTTAGGTTTAATAAACAATGAATTGATGTGATCTCGATAGCCTACATTGTGAATTGTTCTTAAAGCTATTTTTTGAAGAATGAATAATGATTGCAATGTAGTTTTAAATTGTTGCCCCATACTTCAGCACAGTAAGCCAAGTAGGGAGCAACCAATGAACAGTACAGTGTATGAAGTGCTTTGCAATCAAGAACATGCCTTACCTTATTTAGTACTGCAATACTTTTTGACAATTTCTTTTGAATATGTTGAGTATGAGCTTTCCAATTAATTCTTTCATCAGTAATAACACCTAAGAACTTATTTTCTTTGACATGCTCTATGATTGTCCCTTGTATATTTAACTGAATTTGTATGTCTTTATTGTAATTCCCAAATAACATTATTTTGGTTTTAGACAAATTTAGTGATAATTTATTAATATCAAACCATCTCTTTAACTTCATCATTCCAATATGTAAATTGGACAGTAATTGCTGCAGATTTTCTTCTGAACAAAACAGGTTGGTATCATCTGCAAACAGAACTGCCTTAAACAGATCCGAAACTTTACATAAATCATTAATGTACAAAATAAATAATTTTGGTCCCAACACAGAACCCTGAGGAAGCCCACAAACGATGTCCAGATAAGAAGAGCAGCAATCCCAGAGTTTAACAAACTGTTTCCAGTTGTGTAAGTAATTTTTAATCCAGTTCAAGGCCACCCCTCTAATCCCATACAGTTCCATCTTTGAAATAATATGTTGTGATCTACTGTATCAAGAGCCTTTCTCAGATCAATAAATAAACCTATTACTATTTCCCTTTGGTCCATATGACTACTGATCTCTTCTACTGAATTGAGCAGAGCCTGTGCTGTGGACCTACCTACCTGCTCTAAAACCAAATTGACCTTCGTCCAGCAAGTTTTGTTGTATAAATTTATCCAATCTGCTATTGTAAAGCTTTTCCAATATCTTAGAAAACTGTGGCAATAGAGAAACAGGCCTATAATTATAAGATGTTTACTACCAGATTTAAATAAAGGTATCACTTTTGCCACTTTCATACTGTTTGGAACAATTCCAGTTTGAAATGATTTATTAAAAATATATGCTAATGGTTTTGCAATTTCAGTAATTATTTGCTTTACTAAAGACATATGCACATCATTATGATCCCTTGACTTTTTACATTTACATGTACTAACTACCTTAATAATTTCCCTTTCCTCTACTGGACCAAGAAACATTGTGTGTGGATTTCTGTCAATTAATTGCTGATTTTCCCATGGGCTGTGTGGAATTTCAGCTGCCAGAGCTGACCCAACATTAGCAAAGAATTTATTAAAACTATCTACTATTTGACTCATGTCATATTCATCTTTGTTCTTATACGTAAAATATGTTGGATAGTTATTTGTTATGGATTTTTGATTTTATGGATTTGTTATAATAGTATTCAATATTTTCCATGTTTCCTTTATGTTGTTTTTATTATCATTTAGTATTTTTCCAAATTATGATTTTTTTTTTTTTACAATTCTGCATGATAGTTGTTTATAGTCCTTATATTTAATCTCCGCCTCTCTTGATTTAGTTTTAATGAATTCTCTGTATATCATTTTTTTTCTTGCAAGCCTTTTAAAGACCTTTGGTTATCCATGGATGAGCTTTATATATATATTCTTCTTACTATACTGTATAACTGGACAATTTTTGTTGTATATGTTGACAAATATGTTTTCAAATTCTGAATATGCCAAGTTAGCATCCTGTTTTGTGTAAATGGGATTCCAATTCTGTAAAAGTAAATCATGTTTTAAGGCAGTAATAGCTTCTTCAGATTCCAAATGCTTACAATATTGTATTTTCTCAGTACATTTGCTATTTAAGTTTAGATCAGTTACTGTAAAATTGTTAAATGGTCACTGATATCATTAATTAATAAGCCACTTAGTGTTTTGGTATCAATATCATTTGTAAATATATTATCAATCAGAGTAGCTGAATGTGAAGTTATTCTTGAAGGCCTTGTGATTTTTGGATATAAATTTAAACTGTACATAGTATTAATGAAATCTTCTGTCACTTTATGCTGATGTGGATTTAAAAGATCGGTATTTATATCTCCACAAACAAATATTCATTTGTTATACATCTGTGAAAAGTATTTCTCAATCCATTTTTGAAACTCTCCAATTTTAGAACCTGGATTTATATATATGAAACTAATAATGATATTTTTACCTTTTTCCATGCATATTTCAGTTGTCATGCATTCCAACAAATTTTCCACAGCCATTGTCAAATGATCTTTAATTTTGTATTTAAGCCTTTTGTCAACATATAATGCTACTCCTCCTCCTCCTCTATTTTGCCTATTCATATGATTGAATTCATAACCTTCCAATTCGTAATTCCTATCATCAACCTCTGCAAGCCAAGTTTCCGATATGGCAATTATACCAAAAGGATGACAAAATTGTTTTAAATAATCCTTGATATTCCCAAAATTTTTGTACATACTCCTACTGTTAAAGTGGATTATTGATAATTTCCTGTCATTTGAAATGCAGTTGTCGTATTGTTCATCTGTATAATAGTACAACAATAGTACAAGTTTTCAAGTACAACTTGAAAAGTAGATTAACAAATTAGAAGTTAGTTTGATGCATGTATTACTGAGAACCAAGTTTCCAAGCAGCCACCACCCAAGAATATTTTATTCAAAAACAATAACTACGGGATACTTGCTAAGAGACTTCATATTGGGGAATAAATGTACTCTGTACTGTGTTGACACAGGCATAATGACATGTATGCTAATTCATGTGCAGATTTGTAAACATGAATGTTTTCTTAAAGTTCCTGGGGGCCTCAAACTTGGCGAGCTATTTACATGCCTCTTGTTTAATATTTGCACACCAATGCTTTTGTTTCAGCTCCTGCACATAAAGAGTAATAAGTATCTGACAGTAAACAAGCGTCTCCCTGCCTTACTGGAAAAGAACGCCATGCGGGTTTCCCTGGACCCAGCTGGGAACGAAGGCTCCTGGTTCTACATTCAGCCTTTCTGGAAGCTCCGCAGTGAAGGTGATAATGTGAGTGTCCCTCCACTTGGCATGACATACCTCACCACACAAGTTTTGTGTCACAATTGCACACTTGTATTCTTCTTTGTTACAAGTGTAGCAAAAATAGTTTGGTGTGTGAGCCAGCTTTTTCCTCCAACAGAATGTCAAGTTTATTCTGCTTCCTTTTCCAGTAACATTTCTGATTTTTGTCCTTCCCCTTGGCTTTAGCATCCTATGTTTAAAGGTATTGTTCTTGACTGTGCACGGTGTTTGTGCATAATTCACACAGAGTATCATGTGAAAGCATGGTCACACTGGCTCTCCCACTGCATGTAGACTTTCAGGCTCAGTCAGGTCCAAATCACCAATATTGCTTTGCTGTAATTAAATGTTTTAAATATTGAAGCACAGGACAGGGCAGCTGTTGGTAAAGCCAGTGTGCTTGTGTGTGGCTGCTTATCATGACACACAGTAGCATGTGTGCAAACCACTGCATCTAATGTTAACTCTGTGATTGGGTTTGACAGCATGTGTGTTTTCGGCAGTGATAAAACCAAGTTTCAGTCATCATGTCTGTGTCTCCACTCACCTTGTGTGACTGAATCCGTGTACCGTAAACTTGTGGGAACAATTGTGAATCTCAGCCTATAACTGTTGCACTGAAGGGGCATTTTGCAGAACGTAGATCAACCTTTTTGCATGAATACACTGTTATAAACTGCTGGATCTTCACCTCAGTCTTGTGCACTTCTGGTGTGTAACTGTTTCTGGTTTGGGTTGAAGGTGGTGGTTGGAGACAAGGTGGTGCTGATGCCGGTGAATGCCGGACAGCCGCTTCACGCCAGCAACATTGAGCTGCTAGACAACCCTGGCTGCAAAGAGGTAATGCTGTATAGATCATCTCCAGCAACTCAGTTGCTATTTAGAGGCCGCTAAAGTGTATCTTCACAGTAATTTAGTCAGCCAGATCACAATCAAGGGTTGCCAGTGGAGTACACTAAGGGTAGAAATTTGATGTTCCTATATTAAATTATTTACACTCAGACAACAATTATTAAAGGTATTGTCTGATAAATGCCAAAATCTTTTTATTAAATTCACTTCCTGAAAAGCTAGAGCTGATTTCGAAATGTATGTTTTTTTGTGCCAAAGTGTGGTGCACGGACACTACAATTTCATCATTTGTTAAATGATAAGGTGCTGTTATTTAAATATGTGATGCATATATCAACCCAGATCCAACCTAAAATGATCTTTAGCGCGCGCGCTTGTGTGTGTGTGTGTGTGTGTGTGTGTGTGTGTGTGTGTGTGTGTGTGTGTGTGTGTGTGTGTGTGTGTTGGGGGTGTGAAGGGCAGGGGAATGGGTGGGTGGGGGGCAGCATATAATTATATGGTGTTTCTTTATTAGGGAAAATATAACATGTTTTCTCATACATACTTGAATGTTACATACATTACAGCATGGAAGTGAGCTTTGCAGTATTTATTGTAACTCTTATGCCACGTTCACACCGGACCAGACGCCACAAATTCGCTTCAGTCGCGTGGCGACGGACGCGCCACCAGTATGGGTACCCACATACTGTGAGGGCTTTCCGTACAAGTTGTTGCTCTTTAGCCAACTTGTACGGAAAGCCCTGTATGGTACCCACGTTGGTCCCTGGACAAAGTGCAGAAGTCACAGAAAATGAAGAGACCAGATAGACAGGAGACGGAGACAAGAAGAAGAGGAGTGTCTCTCCCTTATTTAGCAGGAGTAGGGGAAAAACTACAGAGGATCTTCAGACAGCACAAAATCCCAGTTTACTTTAAACCAGTCAACACCTTGAGACAGAAATTAGTTCACCCTAAGGACAGGATCCCTAGTTACAAACAGAGCAATGTAGTGTATCATATCAGATGTCAGGAAAACTGTAATGAACACTACATAGGTGAGACAAAGCAACTTTTACACAAGAGGCTATACCAGCACCGCGGAGAGGTCGCCAGTGGACCTCAGTCTGCAGTTCATCTCCACCTGAAAGACACTAACCACACGTTTGAGGACAAGGAAGTTAAAATCTTAGCCAGAGAGAAGAAATGGTTTGAGAGAGGTGTCAAGGAAGCATTCTTTGTAAAACAGTTGAAACCTAGCCTTAACCAGGGGGCGGGTCTCAGACACGCTTTGTCCCCTGTTTACAATGTGGTACTCAGGTCAAAGCAGTTTCAGTCTTTTGTTCATGGTAATGAGTCATTCACGTCATCAGGAGAGAGTCGTCAAGGGAGCCATCAGGGGAGGCTTCCGTCCTGTCATTAGGAGAGTGCTAACTAGAGCACAATAGGTGCTAATTAGAGCTATTGTTTAGTCACTAGCCTATAGCAGTCAGCCTCTCGGTAGGTGGGGTCTGGTTAGGTTAAAAAACTCCAGCTTTTGTTGGCTTCTGGTTTATTCTTCTCTACAAGAGTCAAGACAGAAGTCAGACTACCAGAGCAAGAATTTTAGCTGAGGAAGCTTCTGTGATTTGAAGCGAAACGTCCTCATGTCAAGCAACCCAGTTCAGTTGAAGATTCAAGCTTCTCTACTACATATTCAGTCCCTGATTCATCATCGCGGTGTGACAAGATGAAAAAGTTCAGATTTTTCAACTTGGGGAGGAGGGCAACACGACGTGATGCGACGCAATATCGCGCCACAAATGCGCCAATCGCTCAAAATCGCTTCACTCGCGTCGCTTCATTCGTGTCCATCGCATCGCGCTGCGCAGCTTGGCGCCAAAACGCGTCCTTCCATAGGGATTACATGGCAACCTGTCGCTGCTGTCGCTCGTGTCGCGCCCGGTGTGAACGCAGCATAATACAACCAGTTTCTATGTTTGTAGACCAGACTTGCAGCACAAAATATCTTGGTGTACGGACACTACATGGTGTATGAACACTACATTTTGCAAACCTGAATTCCAAATCTGCCTTGCTGATTTACACTAAATATCAGTTGTTGCATGTAAATATTATTTTAATTGTTACTAAACAAATTAGAACTTTTCAATGAAATAATATTGCTCAAATGGATCAATCTAAACCATTTAAATAGTGGTGTATGAACACTACACTGATTTTTGTGAAATATTAAGGGTCGTATTTCTCAAGACATAAATCCAGAATTTATCAAGACAATGATCACAAAATCTATTTCAATCGATCAAAATGTCATTGTGTATCAAATAACAGTGTTATGGTCACTCAGAAATATGCATATTTACTGTAAAACAGAACATTTTCTGTCAATGGCGTGAAAAAGATTGATTTCATAACGGCAAACATGAATACAACAATCGGTCGTATTGTTGCTTCTCAGCAATAAATAAAATACAAATCACACATTACCATTCCAACAACCAAATTTAACTTGCAGAAGTATTAAACATTGTTTGTCGAAGGTTTTCTCTATATAATATAAGATTCATTCTTTGTAGCACTTTAAATCAGCACCATAGTAACATCAAAACAATGGTTTCTAGTTGTTTAATAATACACCATAATTTAAAAATGAACATTGCAAATTTCACCAAACTGTGCATTGTGGTTCATTTCAGTACAATGAAACTAACGAACACATACAAATCATTCACTGGCAAGACATTAAATTGTAAATCATATATAACAAAGATTTGCTTAACCTGTTCCCCTTGATTGTGATCTGGCTCAGTACAATATACTATTATTGGTGTAGTACAGTTTAAAACCAAATCTTTGCTGCTTTTACCAGATTTGAACAGTTGAAAAAGTTTAAAATATCAGTCATTGTTCTTGGTGTAAATGTTTCCATTAATTCAAAACCACTTTATCTCAAATAAAATGGAAGAAAAGCAAATTGTCAGATTTGAGAGGCAGAAAACGCTGAAGTGTTGTATTTAATCTTAAATAAATCACTTAAATGATTGGTCCTTATCAAAATATCAGCCCTAGATGTTGTGTGAATGAATAGGATCCTATTGCGTTGATGCCTGCTGACTCACCCTATCACTTGTGATGCAGGTTAATGCTGTTAACTGTAACACCAGCTGGAAGGTTACCTTGTTCATGAAGTTCAGTGACTACAGGGAAGATGTGCTGAAGGGGGTAAGTGGCTTATCTTTTTCGATATAATATTTGTTTTTAATTCCTCTTTTAATATGAGTAAACATTCATACAAATGCTGTGTATTCAATATTTATTTTACATTATGGCAAGAACCTCACACAGCCTTATTGAAAAGGGCAATCCAGTTGTTGCTGTTCTTGTTTTTTTTTATATATGTATATTCATGCACTGTGTGTGGTTTGCAGCCTGCAGAAATCTGACATTCTTGGGTGTATTTTCTTAGGGAGATGTAGTTCGCCTGTTTCACGCCGAGCAAGAGAAGTTTCTGACCTGTGATGACTACAAGCAGAAGCAGCATATTTTTCTCAGGACCACGCTGCGGCAGTCCGCAACATCCGCCACCAGCTCCAAAGCACTCTGGGAGGTCGAGGTGAAATGATGAGCGAGTTTGACTATAAATATGGATGTAACAGCTCCTTTTCAAGTAGGGAGACAAGAGTTTATTTGTCCATTAGTGTAACTATTCAAAACTTTTTTTGTAGCATTTTTTTTATGTAGCGTTTGTTAGTTTTCCCAATGGATTAAGAGAAATTCTAATTCAAAATCTTAAAGATTCATATTCCAGTGGAAAAAAAAATATGATATATCCTTTTTACTAAACGGTCTAATAAATGATTTTATAAACCTATTTTCAAATTTTAAAAATAAGTATTTCTTCGTAGGTGTACTGTCTAGTAAATAACAGACATTTGAATGTTGACATGAATGTTGCTGAATAATAATATTTTAAAAGCATGATTAAATTAAACTTTTTTTTTAAATAAAAAGCAAGAGATCACCTAAATAAAATGTTTTTAAAGGTGAAAGGTGCATGTGTATAGTATTGTAGGAAGAATTATTATTATATTATTATTATAATTCTTCCTACAATTTAGACAATATTGGTGATACAGAATTAATCCATTATTTGAATGCTACCTAGTTCTTTCAGCTTCTCCCTTTTTCCTCAGGGTCACCCCAGCAAATCTAGTATGGACCTGCATGTTGATTTGGCACGTTTTATGCCGGATGGTGTTGTTGACCCAACTCCACATTACATGGAGAATGGTGCTATCAAACAAAATCATTTTTATGACATAAATGGTTAAAAAAAATCAAATAAAAAGAAAATCAAAAGTGACAACACCTTTAAATCAACACATTACGTGCATTTAATGACTCTAAATCATCATGACTTTTCTTAAACTTAACATTTCTTGGTTTATATTTCATGTCAGGTCTGCCTGTAGTAGTCACTGTACCCACAGCCACTTTACATGCCCACTGTTGTACGTTTCTCTTTATCAGCTGCTTCTGAGTTCCTGTTGTCCACTGCTGTTCATGCTACAGTGTTCTTATGCTATCATATCAGTTGTATCAGTGGCAAGTGACAAGCACAAGTTCCTGTTGTACGCGCAAGGAAAGGAGGATTATTAATCCGACATGACAGTAACAGGCTCAACGGGTGTTTAAAATTGTGTACCAAGTATTGTTGAGTGAACATGCATATTCTTGTTTAAATTCATTTAGCACATAACAGAGGGTGGAGGAGAGTTGTGTTTTTTTTTTTTTTTTTGATCCACTGGTACTGAAATAGCTACAGTTTTTTACATACCTTTGTCCTTTTTATATGCAATCTCTTTTTTTGCTAATACAACCCCAATTCAAATGAAGTTGGGACATTGTGTAAAATGTAAATAAAAACAGAATACAATGATTTGCAAATCCTCTTCAACCTATATTCAATTGAATACACCACAAAGACAATATATTTAATGTTCATACTGATAAACTTTATTGTTTTTGTGCAAATATTTGCTCATTTTGAAATGGATTCCTGCACAAATATATAGTTGAAGAGGATTTGCAAATCATTGTATTCTGTATTTATTTACATTTTACACAACGTCCCAACTTCATTGGAATTGGGGTTGTGCATTCTTATTATTTTTTTTTTCTTTTTTAATTTATACTCTGAACATACCTTTTTCGTTCGGTTAAATTCTATGTTTATTTGTCTTCTTGCGTTTACTCAGGCTTGCACCTTACCTTTCGTTGTACTTGTTATAATGACAATACAGAATCTGTATATGTTCACTGCCTGCAGCACAGTTAGAAATACAAAACCAACAAGTTTCTGTACCGACTTGTTTGTTGAGTATTTTAATGGTGGTAGATTTAAAGAAGGAAAAAGACCATTTTAATGAAAGTTCCAGCTCATACTAATATAAAACAGTGTGTATGGTGTATGTACAGTATTTAATTATACACAAATGACAGCAGTGTAATTCAACTCTGACAATGATGACAATAATGGCAATGACAACAACAGTAAGTGGTACTGATGTAGAGGTTTTTTTAATTATGCATGTTTCAATCAACATTTTTATTGTGGTATGCTTCTGTGGTTTTATGAAACATTTATATCTATTTATTGATCTATAGATGGTTATATAGATTATTTATTTGTCTCAAAACAAACACACGGCACAGTTTCAATTTAGTGCATTCAAGACTTCCTGGGAAAACACCATACCTCACCTTTAAACTAATATAATACAGGATATATTTATGGTAATTACTTAATGGCCACTCCTCTCTGTGTCATCTAATCACAAGCTCCACCCTTTCTCTTAGTTTGACTTTTCTCTGTCTTCCTTTGTAAGGAGGTCTTACAGGGTAAACTCTTAGCTCAGAACTTGAATATTACCTGCGACTGCAGAAATATGAGAATAATCAGTGAAGAAATGTCACTTTTCATGTCAACAGAATGAGGGAGATTATCTTTTAATTGCTCATTCATGAAACTTTTCGGCTTTCCACGTTCTGAAGATGTGCAAAGTCACACACCCAAAGGGTTTGTGTTGACATTTTCCTACAGAAAGTGGTATACAATAATCAGTGTTTATGACTAATGATTTTGTTTTGTCTTGCAATGGCAGGTTGTGCATTATGACCCCTGTAGGGGCGGAGCTGGCCAATGGAACAGTCTGTTCCGCTTCAAACACTTGGCGACAGGGAATTATCTTGCTGCTGAGGTGAGATACTTTAGTCAGTTTTCTGTTGGTTATCTGCATTTTTTGAGTTTACTTCATATTAGTTTGCTGGTTTATTATAAGAGTTAAATTGGATTTTTCAGAAAAACCATTCGGCTGATGTGTCAACAAAACCATTAAACTCTGGGGCGGAGGCAGATAAAACAACAGATAAGGCCACTTACTTTATTATTAGCATATTAGTGTTATTATTTTACAATGCCATGTAAAGTGTGAAACAACACATTATTTAATAACTCATCAAAATGTAATGTATTTTGACTTCATTTGTGTAATAACAGTCCTGTTTTGTAATAATCTGCCACATCCTGTAATAAACAGCCCAAACACAACATGTAATATTATTAAATTGTAGGAATGTATCAAAATGACTGTCATTAAGAAATGAGATTTGCAATATGTGCTCATTTATTGCAAAATGCGGGGAAATTTATTACATGTTGAATTCAAGCTGTTTATTACAACATGTGTGTGTTACTACATACTATAAATGAACATTTTGTTGCTTTATTGTTTAACACTGTGTTATCACATAATATGTTGTTACAGGGTGTTTTGGACCGCTCTGAGTTCCTTTACAGTTTGAAATAAGCTTTAATGGATATGAAATGTCACTGATAGGCTTGTTTTTAAAGGTGAACTGTGGAAATGGCTTCTGTTGTTCAAATGTAAAAGCTGTGGTTTGTGGGATTCTATTCCTTTAACGCATTAACACATCTGGAACCCATTTGTTGCACAGCGTGATGTACTTTCACACTGAACCAGAATTTTAGCGAGGTGGGGGGAGCAGGGTTACATTCATGTCTCTAAGTGACCTGTATTTGATGTGACCGTTCACACAGCAAGAGAGCGGTCCTCTCTGAACCAGATTATGATTTAGTGTGTTTACACTGCACAAAAATATCACATCTGTGTCACAAGCAGGCTGAATATTTGATCCAGGTCACTTCAGCCAGTAATCTGAGCACAGCCTTAATGAGCATTGATTTAAAATTGAATATGAAAACAAACCTACCTATGTCTGTTTTTTTATTCTTCTTAAACTGAGCTGATCTGGTTTTGTAGCAATTTGTTATTGCATATACTTGAATATTTTATGCTGTAGGTGGCAGTGTTCCCATTGATAACTTCATTGTTGCCAGTCGTTTACTGGTGAATAGTTTAGAGCCGGTGACAACGACGATGATTAGAACTTTGTTTCCTCACAGGTGAATCCCGATTACAAAGACGATACGGTGGAGTCCAAAGGAGAGGTGAGTCAGGAACAAGATACAGACGACCTCAAAGTGGGATTTGACTCCAACTTCCGCTGATGTTAAGCATATTTCTATGCTTTCCAGTGCGGTACCCGCAATCTAGATAATAAATGATACGTGTTATTGAAGACATCTGTAACTCTAATCAATGCAAATATGTTTTACGCTGGAGATGAGACAAATTATTCTTTTCGCAGTGGAAAGAACGATTATCTCACCACCTGTACATCATCCGTCCAACTTCCTCTCCTCACTGTCCCATTATGCAACACCACCAGTCCCTCCCCAGCTCACAAACCACTTATACACACACACTGCCCAACTTTGAGCCTATATCTAGATGTTTTTCTTTCAGCGCTTAGCCACCTTGCACATTTGTATTCTACAAGTGCAGGGAACACACACACAAACTCTCCAAGCCTTGGGCACTTTCTCATGCACATGCTGAATTTCAGACACACAGGGGGCTCATTACATAACGTCTGGGTGTGGGGGTGCCCTGTGAGAGGGGCTGGAGGGGAGACAGACGTGCTGTCTGCTTGCTTGTGCTAAACTGATGGTGTGAGTCACCAACGGCACTAGTGGGTGTGGGTGTGGGGGGGTTGGGGTTGGGGGTGCAGCAGAGTGGGTAGAAGCTGAGGCGTGAAGGCAGCTCTGGGGAGCTTCCCATTGACATGCAAAGAACAGTAGGAGAAATTAAAGTGCTCCATTATTTGCAGCATCTGTACAGTGCAGACAGAAAACAGAGAAAAGTCACTGCTCTCATGCACGCAAGCATCTGAGACAGCTACAGGTTTATTACATGACGAGTTAAAGATGTTAAAAACCATCTGGGTCATAAATCAGTATGTTTGGTGTGAGAAAAGATGGCAGAAAATCACTGCATCCTGATCAAAACAGTTCACAGCCACAGCTTTCTGGTTGTCTAAACTCTATGTTGATTGGTTATATTTAATGATGTAGAATGACAAAATTATACAACTTAAGGGGATTTGTGTGTTTGTTTCTCTATATGTATGGTCCCTGTGATAGACTGGCAGGCTGTCCAGGGTGTACTCTGCTTCTCACCCATTGACCACTAGAATACGCATCATTGGTGTTGGAAACCTTGTGTGCCCTCGGGTCTGTACAGTAACCATGAAGGCCCAACAGGAACCCTGAACATCAGACAGCTAAACAGGGTTCTAGTGAAGCAAGTTGATGGCTTGGAACCCAAAAGCTGTGAAGGTAGATGAAGGCTGCAGCAGGTCCATAGACCCTGACCGTCTGGGATTCCCAGCCATCAGACTAACCTAAGCATCTGTCTGTGTGTATGTCGGCGTGTAACAGCATTCCCATTTTGAACAAATCCATGCACAGGTGTCTCTAGATTGACTCTGATCAATCCAAGAGACAATCTTCCTCACCACCGCGGCATTGCCGCGACAATGCTCAAGCATCCCTGTGACCCTTAACTGGAATAAGTGGGTTTAGAAGATGGATGGATGAACTGTTGACTGTGTATGCAAGTGGAATTTAAAATCACTTTATAATGAAATTTTTAATGTCAAAATCAACTGGACGAAGTAAAGGTCCGTACTGGCTGGTTGGTTTGAGACTAATACAGTGAGGAAAATAAGTATTTGAACACCCTGCGGTTTTGCAAGTTCTCCCACTTAGAAATCATGGAGGGGTCTGAAATTTTCATCTTAGGTGCATGTCCACTGTGAGAGACATAATCTAAAAAAAAAAAAAAGCCGGAAATCACAATGTATGATTTTTTAATAATTTATTTGTATGTTACTGCTGCAAATAAGTATTTGAACACCTGTGAAAATCAATGTTAATATTTGGTACAGTAGCCTTTGTTTGCAATTACAGAGGTCAAATGTTTCCTGTAGTTTTTCACCAGGTTTTCTCACACTGCAGCAGGGATTTTGGTCCACTCCTCCATACAGATCTTCTCTAGATCTTTCAGGTTTGGAGTTTCAGCTCCCTCCAAAGATTTTCTATTGAGTTAAGGTCTGGAGACTGGCCAGTCCACTCCAGGACCTTGAAATGCTTCTTACGGAGCCCCTCCTTAGTTGCCCTGGCTATGTGTTTGGGGTCATTGTCATGCTGGAAGACCCAGCCATGACCCATCTTCAATGCTCTTACTGAGGGAAGGAGGTTGTTTGCCAAAATCTCGCAATACATAACTCCATCCATCCTCCCTTCAATATGGTGCAGTCGTCCTGTCCCCTTTGCAGAAGAGCACCCCCAGAGTATGATGTTTCCACCCCCATGCTTCACGGTTGGGATGGTTTTCTTGGGGTTGTTCTCATCCTCTAAACATGGTAAGTGGAGTTGATTCCAAAAAGCTCTATTCTGGTCTCATCTGACCACATGACCTTCTCCCATGCCTCCTTTAGATCATCCAGATGGTCACTGGTGAACTTCAAACGGGCCTGGACATGTGCTGGCTTGAGCAGGGGGACCTTGCTGCCCTGCAGGATTTTAAACCATGACAGCATCATGTGTTACTAATGTAATCTTTGTGACTGTGGTCCCAGCTCTCTTCAGGTCATTGACCAGGTCCTCCTGTGTAGTTCTGAGCTTTCTCAGAATCATCCTTACCCCACAAAGTGAGATCTTGCATGGAATCCCAGACCGAGGGAGATTGACAGTCATCTTGTGTTTCTTCCACTTTCTAATAAATAATCATAACAGTTGTTGTCTTCTACCAAGCTGCTTGCCTGTTGTCCTGTAGTCCATCCCAGCCTTGTGCAGGTCTACAGTTTTGTACCTGGTGTCCTTAGACAGCTCTTTGGTCTTGGCTATGGTGAACAGGTTGGAGTGTGATTGATTGAGTGTGTGAACAGGTGTCTTTTATACAGGTAACAAGTTCAAACAGGTGCAATTAATACAGGTAAAGAGTGCAGAATAAGAGGGCTTCTTAAGAAAAATTAACAGGTCTGTGTGAGCCAGAATTCTTGCTGTTTGGTAGGTGTTCAAATACTTATTTGCAGCAGTAACATAGAAATAAATTATTCAAAAAATCATACATTGTGATTTCCGGATTGTATTTATTTATTTATTTTTATTTTTTAGATTATGTCTCTCACAGTGGACATGCACCTAAAATGAAAATTTCAGATCCCTCCATGATTTCTAAGTGGGAGAACTTGCAAAACCGCAGGGTGTTCAAATACTTATTTTCCTCACTGTATATACAATTTGCACACATTCCTGATTTTCAAAAAATCACGGTGAATTTAAAATGTGTTTCCTTATGTCCAGACTTAAGTCCAGCGTGCTATTAAAGTCCAGTTTCTGAAAGCTTTTTGTAATAAGTGGTCATAATAATAGTAATAAAGATAATAACTAATAATGTGTTATTTTAGTGTTTTAGTGAAATGGTGCAGGGTAAGTTATGCCAGAAGGTTTCTTGGTGCAGATGAGGAGAACTGACTATTTTACATTTTGTGTGTGTGTCTGCTGCAGACTGAAGTGGATGCTTTGTTCTCCAAGAAGAAACATCAAGCTGCAGAGAAGAAGATCGCTTTCACTCTGGTTTCTGTTCCCCACGGGAACGACATCGCTTCTTTGTTTGAACTGGACGCGACCACTCTGCAGAGAGCTGACTGTCTGGTGCCCAGGTCAGTTACGCACACAAGGCCTTCATACTGTAATTACAAGTTCAATGGGTTATATTGTACAAAATCAGCTTCAGGGTTTCACAACAAGTCCTAAACTTCCATAATTCTGTGGAACAAAGTCTATGTCAAAAATCTTCTGCTAACTTGGGTTTGAAACTGCTCGTTTTACATTCATGTAACATGTCAGTAAGATCCATATATGGACTCCTGCTTAGTCTATGAGACACGCCCACTGAGATTGTGTGCAAATCTGGGATATGTCCACACGGTCCATGGCAGAGGGAAGAAGACTGCCCAAAAAACATTGGTGAAAATGTTTTGTATACATCACCAAATGTCTATAAGGTTTTTTTTTTTTTTTTTTTTTTTGCTTAATACATTAAAGAGGAACACTGAGATTTTTCAACCGGAGTCCTGTTTTGGGATGTTTGAAGTTGTCACTCAGAACAAATTCAGTGATAAATAGTCAAGACTGAATTCAGATGCTCACAATGTCACACGCTGAACACTACACAGTGTAAGCCTAAGGGCCTATCTAAAATCCTCACACTACTACTTCTCAAAATTGAATGGTTGTCAGTGAGGGTTTCATTCCTGTTGTAAGTAGAAGAACACGCTCCTCATGGACAATCAACTTGTGTGGAATAATTGGAGAGGGGCTTCGCCAAACAGGTAGAAGGTTAAGGTAATTAGCTGCCTGTATAGTTGGTCATTTTAGGAAGAATTATTTACCTTTAGTGAAGTGAATATGCACATGTACAGGGATCCTCTGCTGCTTTCAAGGTCCCAATGAGCACAGTGGCCTCCATCATCCATAAATGGAAGAAGTTCAGATCAACCAAGATTCTTCCTAGAACTGGACGCCCATCTAAACTGAGCGATTGGGGGAGAAGCCACAGCCAAGATATCAAAGGAGTGGCTTCAGGACAACTCTGTGATTGTCCTTGAGTGACCCACCCAGATCCCAGACCTGAATCTGATCGAACATCTCTGGAGAGATCTGAAAATTGCTGTGCACCGACACTCCCCATCCAACCTATACCTTTTTGGACTCTTTGTGATCAGACAAATAATGTGGTATAGTTTTCAATATGATTGGAGCATTTTTTATTTTTGAACCCTCTATAATTCCTCAGTTGACCCAGTCAATCAGTTTTTTCAAACAAGTAATGTCTAAGGAGTATTTCTGCTGAATTTGGTACTTGCATCACAATTTGAACGATTCCACTGTCAATATTCTGTTATCTGCTGTACTATATGGAAAAATTAAGCACTTTTCACCCGATGCGTGACTGAAAATGGTGCTCAGTGGCACGCTATCGCATAACTGCAAGTATTGTTGACACATTGTTTGCCTACAGTGTACAACATGGTATGCAACTCTATTTATATGCACGACACGCATTGTTCCCGCAAAGGCATGCATTGCCACAACCAGTTCGCCCATGTGTGAACCAGTCGTCGCATTATTTGGTCCAGCTTTGTCCCACTTGACATCACGCTATATAAAATAGCAGGCATCACATTGTTCCATTCATACCTCAATTTGTTGTTGACACTTCAAGCATTTGAATGCCAGAGAAGAAGCTCTTAAAAACAAGAATAGGTCTCTATGTTTTCACGCAGCTGCAGCACTACGTCTTAAAGAGCAGGAGAAAATGCAGAAAGAGCAGGCCAAAACAGAAGGCGTAACCCCAACTAGAAAAAGGAAAACAAGTGTTGTGTGTTGGGGGGGTGTGGCTGGACATTTTGGTGTTCTTTTCACCAAAATGGTGTTCTTTGTCATAGGTATTAAAGGCATTGCGCTGCGGTGGTTTGAATCATATTTGTCTAATAGATTACAGTTTGTTCATGTAAATGGGGAATCTTCTTCACAGACTAAAGTTAATTATGGAGTTCCACAAGGTTCTGTGCTAGGACCAATTTTATTCACTTTATACATGCTTCCCTTGGGCAGTATTATTAGACGGTATTGCTTAAATTTTCATTGTTACGCAGATGATACCCAGCTTTATCTATCCATGAAGCCAGAGGATACGCACCAATTAGCTAAACTGCAGGATTGTCTTACAGACATAAAGACATGGATGACCTCTAATTTCCTGCTTTTAAACTCAGATAAAACTGAAGTTATTGTACTTGGCCCCACAAATCTTAGAAGCATGGTGTCTAACCAGATCGTTACTCTGGATGGCATTTCCCTGATCTCTAGTAATACTGTGAGAAATCTTGGAGTTATTTTTGATCAGGATATGTCATTCAAAGCGCATATTAAACAAATATGTAGGACTGCCTTTTTGCATTTACGCAATATCTCTAAAATCAGAAAGGTCTTGTCTCAGAGTGATGCTGAAAAACTAATTCATGCATTTGTTTCCTCTAGGCTGGACTATTGTAATTCATTATTATCAGGTTGTCCTAAAAGTT
Source organism: Thalassophryne amazonica (assembly GCF_902500255.1). Lineage (NCBI taxonomy): Eukaryota > Metazoa > Chordata > Actinopteri > Batrachoidiformes > Batrachoididae > Thalassophryne > Thalassophryne amazonica. The sequence continues at coordinate 78,488,620 of NC_047110.1, forward strand.
CCCTAAAAAGCCTTCAGTTGGTTCAGAATGCTGCAGCTAGAGTACTGACGGGGACTAGCAGGAGAGAGCATATCTCACCCGTGTTGGCCTCCCTTCATTGGCTTCCTGTTAATGCTAGAATAGAATTTAAAATTCTTCTTCTTACTTATAAGGTTTTGAATAATCAGGTCCCATCTTATCTTAGGGACCTCATAGTACCATATTACCCCATTAGAGCGCTTCGCTCTCAGACTGCGGGCTTACTTGTAGTTCCTAGGGTTTGTAAGAGTAGAATGGGAGGCAGAGCCTTCAGCTTTCAGGCTCCTCTCCTGTGGAACCAGCTCCCAATTCAGATCAGGGAGACAGATACCCTCTCTACTTTTAAGATTAGGCTTAAAACTTTCCTTTTCGCTAAGGCTTATAGTTAGGGCTGGATCGGGTGACCCTGGACCATCCCTTGGTTATGTTGCTTTAGACGTAGACTGTGTTTCATAATTATTGTATGGCCTTGCCTTGCAATGTGGAGCGCCTTGGGGCAACGGTTTGTTGTGATTTGGCGCTATACAAGAAAAAAGTTGATTGATTGATTGATTTTCTTTTCTTTGCTCTCCAGGTGGTATGCAAACTGATTTATTGTCTGTGGAGAAGGTGCTGGCAGAAGAGTCCTTCACCCTCATCAACATGATGTGCAGCACCTGTGGATGGTGCTCATGTGCAACCTTAAAGATTTTCAGCTGAAGCAGTTGCACTTGGTATTTTGTTACGCAGTATATTTGAACTTTGATGAGAGTTGTGCAGCTCGCTTCTCACTGCCGTGGCATGCGGACTGATGATCCTCCACCTGAGAAGCTGCTCATTTACATAAAGCTTGAATTTGGACCTGAATGTGTTGCTGATAGTGTGTGCCTTTTGAAGGATATTAGTTGTAGCTGCTGACTTACCTCACCTTTTCTATCCTTCGCAGAGTCGGTTTGTCGTGTCCACCTGGGGGGTGTTTGGCGGTGAACGTGGGTCCAGAAGCGCCGGGCTTCGATCCTTTTGGGCGCTGGAGAGCGTGCCGTCCTTCACTCCGCCAGACCGACGCAGTTTTTGTTTGTACACTTTGTTATGCACCAAAGGGGGAAAATAAATTGTTTTGTTATTGGAACCGCTTTCTGGTTGTTTTAGCGCTGGGTTCCGTCAGACGCAGGTCCGCTCCTCAACCCGCGTCGACACATAACAACAAGGACAATGTATGACAAATGTGTCAGGACTGGTGATGGATGGCTCACTACAAACACTGCCGAGTGCACGGCCGTCACTGATTGATGCATGAAGAGTTGTGCGGTCATCTCTGATTGGTGCGTAAAGTTGGCATGCACAATGAGTGTTGAGATCGTGGCATGCGCAAAGTGTTCGTGCCGTCTGCAAACTATGCAGGAACTCTTCGTGCCAGGGCTCTTCTCGCCCACTTCACGACAAGTTAGAAGGCGTGAACGTTGTGCAATCTGTTGCGTCCATGTTATAAAAGGTTTGTGATCTAAGTGGACCAATGCATGTCATTGTGCACCCTGCACGCAATGACATGCAATGTTTGCGAATAGGTTGCGCAGTGTCCATGCAAGTGGCACGAAATTTATGTGTGACAGAAATTTTGAACATTTCAAAATTTTCTTTGCGCCCTGGCACTTCAGCCTTGCACAGTTTATGCACAGTTTACAACAGCTCACCACGAGTTTACTCATTGGCACGCAAGATCCAATTTGTGCAAATGTCAAGGTGGCTTAACTCAAAAATGGGCTAATTATCATCTTTTTTTTTTAATTAAAATTTCAACTAAAAATCGTCGTTTTTTCCAAATTTAAATATTCTGAAGTTGTCCTTTTAATAGCAGTTTTTAAGACACCTGCAGCTTTATATTAATTTGATGGAAAAGCCTGTGAGCATGATACTGCAGTTCATATCAGACTGCCTTCACTGGAATAGCATAATCATTCTGAATCCAGGCCATTTAACTTTTGTATGTTTCTGTGAATTAGCAGTTGTGATGTTATTAGTTGTTGTTCAGTTTGCCTTGTGTTGAGGTTTGCACATTTCTTACTGCATAATTTCTCCAAATAATTAAAATGAATTAGTAGCTATTGCAACAGTCTGTCAAATAGTGTAATATTTAATTTTTTTTACGAATAATATTTGAAGAATCAATGTGAATATTTTCCAGTGACAGATTATCACTTGCATTGTGAGGGAGTGTCCTCACCGACATTTTGGCCATGTGGAGTGTTTCTCTGTGCACAATGCAGCGTGTGGGTGCACTGAGTGTTGAGGACCCCGGTAGATGGAGAAGGTCAAAGGTGATGCCCACATTTTACCTGGCTGTGGCAGACAGGTTGTGTAATTTCAGAGATGTGGGAATCGATCGGTTCTCTGCCTGGGTGGTTGCCATCCAGGACCCAAGGTGCTTCCTTGGTGTCATGGATGCGGTGACACACAGCACCAGCTCCCAGACTTGACTCAACTAACACTTGCTAATGTTAAGTGTTTGTAAAAAAATTTTCTCTTACTCTTCATCAGAAACTCCTATGTGAGGCTTCGACACTTGTGCACAAACACTTGGGTAACCAGCACTAATGTTCCCATTGACACAGAGGAGGAACGTCCAGTGATGCTGAAGGTCTTGACACACATTTCACCCAAATGTCCAAATGTGCTTCATTAGTTAGATTTTCTTATTTTTCCATTTTATTTATTGATTTATTTTTGGCTGTCATGACAGATTGGCACGTGCCCCACTAAAGAGGACAAAGAAGCTTTTGCTATTGTATCGGTTCCCCTGTCAGAGGTCAGAGACTTGGATTTTGCCAATGATGCCAGCAAAGTCCTGGAATCAACTGTGAGGAAGCTTCAGTATGGCAAC
>NC_047110.1:78498994-78533994 GCF_902500255.1 Thalassophryne amazonica
ACAGGGAGCCAATGAAGAGAAGCCAATATGGGTGAATTATGCTGTCTCCTTCTAGTCCCTGTCAGTACTCTAGCTGCAGCATTTTGAATTAACTGAAGGCTTTTCAGGGAACATTTAGGACAACCTGATAATAATGAATTACAATAGTCCAGCCTAGAAGAAATAAATGCATGAATTAGCTTTTCAGCATCACTCTGAGACAAGACCTTTCTAATTTTAGAGATACTGCGCAAATGCAAAAAAGCAGTCCTACATATTTGCTTAATATGCACATTGAAGGACATACCCTGATCAAAAATGACTCCAAGATTTCTCACAGTATTACTAGAGGTCAAGGTAATGCCATCCAGAGTAAGGATCTGGTTAGACACCATGTTTCTAAGATTTGTGGGGCCAAGTACAATAACTTCAGTTTTATCTGAGTTTAAAAGCAGGAAATTAGAGGTCATCCATGTCTTTATGTCTGAAAGACATTCCTGCAGTTTAACTAATTGGTGTGTGTCCTCTGGCTTCATAGATAGATAAAGCTGGGTATCATCTGCGTAACAATGAAAATTTAAGCAATGCTTTCTAATAATACTGCCTAAGGGAAGCATATATAAAGTGAATAAAATTGGTCCTAGCACAGAACCTTGTGTAACTCCATAATTAACCTTAGTCCGTGAAGAAGACTCCCCATTTACATGAACAAATTGTAATCTATTAGATAAATATGATTCAAACCACTGCAGCGCAGTGCCTTTAATACCTATGGCATGCTCTAATCTCTGTAATAAAATTTTATGGACAACAGTATCAAAAGCTGCACTGAGGTCTAACAGGACGAGCACAGAGATGAGTCCACTGTCTGAGGCCATAAGAAGAACATTTGTAACCTTCACTAATGTTGTTTCTGTACTATGATGAATTCTGAAACCTGACTGAATCTCTTCAAATAGACCATCCCTCTGCAGATGATCAGTTAGCTGTTTTACAACTACCCTTTCAAGAATTTTTGAGAGAAAAGGAAGGCTGGAGATTGGCCTATAATTAGCTAAGATAGCTGGGTCAAGTGATGGCTTTTTAAGTAATGGTTTAATTACTGCCACCTTAAAAGCCTGTGGTACATAGCCAACTAATAAAGATAGATTGATCATATTTAAGATTGAAGCATTAATTAATGGTAGGGCCTCCTTGAGCAGCCTGGTAGGAATGGGGTCTAATAGAGATGTTGATGGTTTGGAGGAAGTGACTAATGAAAGTAACTCAGACAGAACAATCGGAGAGAATGAGTCTAACCAAATACCAGCATTACTGAAAGCAGTCGAACATAAAGATACATCTTTGGGATAGTTATGAATAATTTTTTCTCTAATAGTTAAAATTTTATTTGCAAAGAAAGTCATGAAGTCATTACTAGTTAAAGTTAAAGGAATACTCGGCTCAATAGATCTCTGACTCTTTGTCAGCCTGGCTACAGTGCTGAAAAGAAACCTGGGGTTGTTCTTAATTTCTTCAATTAGTGATGAATAGTAAGATGTCCTAGCTTTACAGAGGGCTTTTTTGTAGAGCAACAGACTCTTTTTCCAGGCTAAATTAAGATCTTCTAAATTAGTGAGACGCCATTTATATATTTATATGTGTGTGTGTATATATATATATATATATATATATATATATATATATATATATATATATAATATATATATATACGAGGTCTGTTAGAAAAGTATCCGACCTTATTATTTTTTTCAAAAACCATATGGATTTGAATCATGTGTGATTGCTTCAGCCAAGCTTGAACCCTCGTGCGCATGCATGAGTTTTTTCATGCCTGTCGGTTGCTTCATTCGCCTGTGAGCAGGGTTTGAGTGAGGTGTGGTCCACCCCTCTTGTCTATTTTTTATTGCAAAGAAATGTCTGAACGATTTGGATCTTTGCTGCATCAATTTTTTTCCAGAAACTGTGAGAGACCTCCAGGTGGACACCGTTCGAAAATTAATATGGCTTTCAGGGATGATTTTATGGGGATTAAACAGATTACGGGGTGTTACTGCCCCTTTAAGGACGGCCCACAACTGCTGAGAGCGCAGCACGCTCCCAGCGCCGATGGACATGCTGACACCCCGCACAAACAACCAAATCATTTCCAACGTGAAAGCTTTGTTGATCCGGGACCTCGTCTGACTTTCACAAAAAGGCAGAAGACATGGACATCAGCACTTTTTCCGGCACATTCCACCGTTACAGGAGTTTTTTTTTCATGGAAAAAGAAGACGAGGGACGCGCCACGGAGCCATTCATTACGCGGGACAAAACCACCTCGGTGTTGGTCTCACAGGACGGCTTAAAGGTGGATTTCAGATGGATTCCGGTTGCTTTCCAGTCGTGTGAATATCCGAATGTGATTGTGCATAAGCTGAACATGCCAGAACATGTCCTGTGAGGCTTCATCACGGTGTTTCTTTTCGCCATGCAGCTCCGCCGCGACGGGCGGAATTCCTCCGCCTTTGTTCCTCTTTCCATGACAAAAACTCCTGTAACAGTGAAATGTGCCGTTCATTTCTAAACTGGACGCTGTCTTGATCCGGTATGTCCTCTGAGTAGCACAGGAATTGTGAAAAGACGTGGACATCAGCACTTTTTCCGGCACATTCCACCGTTACAGGAGTTTTTTTTTTTTTTTAAGGAAAAAGAAGCAGAGGGACGCGCCACCGTGCCGCTTTTGACGCGGCACAAAACCACCTCCGTGTTGGTCTCTCAGGACGGCTTTCAGACGGATTCCGGTTGCTTTTCTGTCGTGTGAATATCCGAGAAATTGAGCTTGAGCTGGACAAGCCCAAACATGTCCCGTGAGGCTTCATCACGGCGTTTATTTGCGCCGAGCGGCTGCACCACGACGCGCCGAACTCCTCTGCACGTCTGTCTTAATGTGCCGGAAAAAGTGCTGATGTCCACGTCTTTTCACAATTCCTGTGCTAGTCAGAGGACATACCGGATCAAGACAGCATCCAGTTTAGAAATGAACGGCACATTTCACTGTTACAGGAGTTTTTGTCATGGAAAGAGGAACAAAGGCCAAGGAATTCCGCGCGTCACGGCGGAGCTGCATGGCGAAAAGAAACGCCGTGATGAAGCCTCACAGGACATGTTCTGGCATGTTCAGCTCATGCACAATCACAATCGGATATTCACACGACTGGAAAGCAACCGGAATCCATCTGAAATCCACCTTTAAGCCGTCCTGTGAGACCAACACCGAGGTGGTTTTGTCCCGCGTAATGAATTGCTTCGTGGTGCGTCCCTCGGCTTCTTTTTCCATGAAAAAAAAACTCCTGTAACGGTGGAATGTGCCGGAAAAAGTGCTGACGTCCACATCTTCTGCCTTTTTGTGAAAGTCAGACGAGGTCCCAGATCAACAAAGCTTTCACGTTGGAAATGATCTGGTTGTTTGTGCGGGGTGTCAGCCTGTCCATCGACGCTGGGAGCGCGCTGCGCTCTCAGCAGCTGTGGGTCGTCCTTAAAGGGGCAGTAACACCCCGTAATCTGTTTAATCCTCATAAAATCATCCCTGAAAGCCATATTAATTTTTCGAATGGTGTCCACCTGGAGGTCTCTCACAGTTTCTGGAAAAAAATTGATGCAGCAAAGATCCAAATCGTTCAGACATTTATTCGCAATAAAAAATAGACGAGAGGGGTAGACCACACCTCACTCAAAGCCTGCTCACAGGCGAATGACGCAACCGACAGGCATGAAAAAACTCATGCATGCGCACGAGGGTTCAAGCCTGGCTGAAGCAATCACACGTGATTCAAATCCATATGGTTTTGAAAAAAATAATAAGGTCGGATACTTTTCTAACAGACCTCGTGTGTGTGTGTGTGTGTGTGTGTGTGTGTGTGTGTGTGTGTGTGTGTGTGTGTGTGTGTGTGTGTGTGTGTGTGTGGGGTGAAGGGGATACCATATTTTTAAAGATGAAATCATTTTTTTTCATGTGAAATCTAATATTAATTTAATAGTTTTCTGGTGATTGATTATTATTGAATTGACTGAGAAAGTGTGTCCAGACGATTGACTGGTACTGTCTGTCTGCCTGCCTGTGTGGGTGAAAATTTGCAAATGTTATGAACATTTATTTAAATATTTAGTTGTTTAACATGACAATTTAGATGCTCAGATAACATTTTCTCTCTCTCTGTCTGACACTTTTAAATGGGGTTGTGGTGTGGCTTTGCTCTGTGCTCGTCACGTCAGTCAGATTGTTTTTGAGTAGGTTTATCGTTTGTTGTTACCAGCCTCATCAATGATTAACTTGTCATAAACCTAGTATTCAGTAGATTTTTCTGTAAACATTACAGCTCATTCCACGATCGACACAACTTTTTATCACTGTGGATGTTTTTCTCTGACTCCCACAGGAATATATTGCCAAAAAGTTCACCATCATGCAGTCTCAGATTGGATATGAGATCCTTGCTGAGGACACAATCACAGCCCTGTTGCACAACAACCGCAAGCTGCTGGAAAAACACATCACAGCCAGAGAGATCGAGACCTTTGTCAGCCTGCTCAGACGCAACAGAGAGCCCAGGTCAGACACATTGTAACCCTTTGGCAAATTATTGAGTGTCAGTCAAAGATAAAGACAGTAAAGTACAAATACCCAAACTCTACAGCCTCAAAAAACACGGGAAATTCAACCAGAACACATCATAATTAACCCTAAACAAATCTTGACATAAAGCAGTCAGTCTATGGTGATAAACAAATGTATTAGTCTAAATGTTTATTTATTTTCAGACCCATTTTTGTTTTGTTTTTTTGATAGTACACCAGAATGACAGGAAATGGGGAGCTAGAGGGAGGGACAAGTAACACATGCACAACTGCAGGAATCAAACCAGGCATGTTGCAGACCACAGGCTGACCTTTGGCCTCTTGGCTGCAGTGTGTTAGTGTAAATGTTTGCAAAATCTGTGATGGAAAGGTGAAGACCTGGTGCTGAGAAAATATGAGTTAACTTAACTGCGTCTCGCTCACAATAATGCAGTAACTTTTTGTGAATGGGCACATGGCACGACAACTGACATTTTGCATTTGGGGATCCTCCGGCACAGTGATGTGACACTGCTATCATAAAAGGAGGAGAACAGCTGAGAGTGTTTGCTGACATATGAAGATAGGATATCTATCAGTGGACATGCCAAACGGTCATCGCCATGAAGGAAGCGTCAATTAATTGACTTTGTAAACATACAGAACCTGTTGGCAAAGCAACAGCAACAATTCTGAATGTTGTAAAATGTGTTTAAGTGTTCAAATGGACTGTTGAAACACGTCTGTTCTAATGTTGTAGATTCCTGGATTATCTCTCTGATCTGTGTGTGTCCAATAAAACCGCCATCCCGGTAACGCAGGAGCTTATCTGTAAATTTGTGCTGAACCCGACCAACGCTGACATCCTCATCCAGACCAAGTGAGTTATCCAGAATTAGTTTGGATTCTTCACGTTATTGACATTGTTATACTTTAACATAAACAACACTCACAATTCTGATATGTTGTTTTCTTTTACCAGATCCATTGTATTTGATCTTGATAGTTATTTATCTTGTTAATAAATGATGTGTATTTGAACTGATTGTACTAGCAGTAATGACATTTCCAAACCCTCAGACACAAATCTGATCTAGGATCACATGTGCAGAAGAGCTCAGTCTTATACAGTACATATCAGATTTATTACGCAGAAAACATAAGGTGTTTCACATTAAAACAGAAAAAAGTCAGATTTTTTTAAACGTGTAAACTGAAAGTAGCTTGTAGTTAAGCTGATATTCGCAGCAGTAGACACCAATGTTTTAGTCGCTCTAGGTCTATGAATTTGACTAAATGTGTTTTTTTTTTTTAACATTCGATCAATAGAAAAACAAATGTGAAATGTCCAAAATGTAGCTTCAAAAAATTTAATGTGAACATTAAAAAATGTTAACGTAATGGAGTAGTTTTATCACCCTTAAAGAAATTGTTTATTACCCCATGTGCTAGTGAAACAGGGTTTTGTTTTCACTGGTGTGCGTCTGTGAACAAAATATCAAAAAATGGCTGGATGGATTTGATTTGAGCTTGGTGGGAATCATACTTTGTTAAATATTTAGAGGGGATTAGATTTGGGAGTAACTTGGATAAAGATCAAGGAAAACATGGTTCAAAAACACCCCTCCGTGTATATCTCAACAGCCAAGAAGCCTAGATGAATCATAAGCATATATTGATCAGTAAAATATTTGTGATTGATTCGTATGAATGACTTCATAATGAACTCATACAAGTTATAGTCAAAAATACCTTTATAGACATATGTGTATGTACTTCTAAATTTATATTGTGGTGTGTAGAGCGTGCAGTGAATGCATCAGCCCTCTGATGCCTTTAAATGGACTATATTTATATAGCGCTTTTCCATCTGCATCAGACGCTCAAAGCACTTTACAGATAATGTCTCACATTCACCCCGATGTGAGGGTGCTGCCATACAAGGCGCTCATTACTCACCGGGAGCAATAGGGGATTAAAGACCTGAAGGCCTTTCATTTTTAAAAGTGAAAAGTGGTTGCAATATTATTTCTTTTTTATATTGTTATTTCTTTATTTGTAGTTGTTTGTAAATATTTGCAGCTTTTCTGACTCTATCTCTCCCCCCCCGCCCAATATGAAATAAGAGGGATACAGCGATCAGTATGTCCTTCTGTTTTCACTTGCTAGAGTGATATCTCAAGAACCAGTTAACAAATTTCATTCATATTTAGCATAAAGCTGTACTTAGATGATCCCCCAACATCAGTTGATTAGGGTGACCCTAGAGTCAATTTCAGGGTCACAGCAAAATGTTCAAGATATTGTCATTATCTCAAGAACGAGTTGGCCCATTTTATTCATATTTAGCATAACGGTGTTGTTAATTAACTTAGAAATATGTAAGTTTGATTCCAAGGCCCTGTTTCTATGTCTTTTCAATTGTGACCTTGTTGGCACATGGCTTAAAAATTATATAATTTTTTGATTACACACATGCCTCTCGGTGGCCACTACCCAATAGAAATCTGGGTCCACCCATTGTCTCCGACTGTCTATAATATTTCTGTAAACTGTGTTGGAGTCTTTTTGAATGGAGCCCCTGGATGAGCTTTGTCTGTCAGAGAACCAGTTCTGACCAAACTCACATGTAATAATAAACTGCAACTTTTGTAATAACAGAGTCTCTTTGATCCTGGACTGACCCAAAGAACCAGGGTTTATAGTGTACTTTGGTGATCCGACACTTTCTATTACTGATTTGGGGGGACGGGGGGTGTATGTCATCTCCTGATGCCTCTTGTTTAGAACTTTAGCTGCATTAAATATGTCTAAAGTGTCTATACAGCACTGTATGAGAAGAATATTTTATGAAAAGTGTCTTAAAAATAGCATTCTAAAGTTGTTTTAGGCAAGAACATATCTGCTGTTAATACATATTTTATGTATTTGGAAAATATTAATATTAAAAATGTGCATGATCTCCACCTGCAATATATTTATGCTTATTTTCGAAAACCTCTCAAAATCCCCAGGGACAGTCGAGGTACTCCCTGGGGTGCGTGAAACATTTCTTGAGAAGCGATAATCTATAATGTATAAAGTTTTTAATATGTGCAGTGTTTTGTTTTGTTTTGTTTTTTGGTAACTGTTTCATGTGGTGCTCTTTGTGTTGCCCTTTTGCCTCCTTTAGACTGATCCCTAACACAGAGAACACACTGGAGTCGTCGCTCCTACAGGAGGATGTGGAGGAAGAGGAGGTTTGGCTCTACTGGATTGACAACCATAAGGAACCTCATGGAAAATCTATCCGCCACCTCTCTCAGGATTCTAAGGGCAACCACAAGATGGATATAGACATTATCACCTATTATAGGTAATGGTGGCAGTCTTCACATTTCAAATTCCATCCATGTGCTACACCATCTTTCTCACTTTTCTTTGTCTTTCTCTCCATGCTCTGCCTCTGCTCTGTAGGTACCAGCTGAATCTCTTTGCTAAGATGTGCCTGGACCGTCAGTACCTGGCCATCAACCAGATCTCCTCACAGTTGCCTGTGGATCTGATCCTGCGCTGCATGTTTGACGACAGCCTGCCCTACAACCTGAGAGCCTCCTTTTGTCGCCTCATGCTACACATGCATGTGGACCGTGACCCACAAGAGGCTGTGGTGCCCGTACGTTACGCCCGCCTCTGGACTGAGATCCCCTCGAAGATCACCATCCACGAGTGAGCCTGCATGAGTGTAATGATGTGCATTACCTCTGTGACAGGTTTTAGGAGTACCCATGTTCAAACAGTGTTTTCACAGGTTTGAGTACGAGTCTACAGACTCCTCCAGAGATGAGATGAAAAGGAAATTTGCTCCGACTATGGAGTTTGTGGAGGAATACCTCAAAGATGTGGTCAGCCAACCTTTTCCATTTGGGGAAAAAGAGAAGAATGAACTCACATTAGAGGTAAAACTTTATATATATATATATTGTTTATTAAGATGTTTTTGTCTTTTCCCAAATCTTGCTTTTCCTGCAACATTATTTTGAATTCTCTCCTCCAGGTGGTGAATCTGGCTCGGCACCTGGTTTACTTTGGTTTCTACAGCTTTAGTGAGCTGTTACGTCTCACACGTACTCTGCTGGCAATCCTGGATATTGTCCAGCACCCACTCAGCTTCATGAGCAAGCTCAGTAAGAGTCCAGAGGCTGGTCAGTGCACCTATTTTTCATTACTCTTTTTTTTTTTTACAAATTTCCCCATCATGTGACTTATCTCATTTTTGAAATAGTCAAGCTAACTTTTAAAAGTTAGCATGACTTGGCAACATTTAGCAACATTTGCTCGACAAATGTAGTGACTAAGCACAGGAAACATAGAAAGAAATGGGGGAGAGGCAAAGGTCACCCATGCTGGGACTCAAGCCCAATATGGCTGCTAAGATGCCGGTGCATTAAATGTCTATTCCACAGAGCACCATTCCTTCCAGTTTAATCCTGAATCGTAAATTGGGGCATGCTTTGAAGCATCGTAGTGACTTCTTGATCCATCTTTAACGATCTTGTTATATACCAGTTAGAGCCATCATTGGTGTCAGTTTTGATATCGGGATTTAATTTTAGAACTGTTCAAAAATCCATATTCCTGAAATCCTTGATAGTATGTGGTAACTTCATAGTGCAACAAATAACTGAAACAATACTTCACATGGCAATACAAGCACCAAATGCAGCACAAATTCTCCTTAGACATTGCTCTTTTGAAAAAAACGATGGGCCACATGAATTTTCAGTAGGCGGCCACGTAGGGGTCAATTGAAGAATTACACAGGTTAAAATATAAAAATGCTCCAATCATACTGAAAACTATACCACATTATTTGTCTGATCATAAAGATTCCAAAAAGGTAGAGTTTGGACTATCTATGACTGAATGTTATGGAGTTATGGGATATGGTGGAGTTATTGTTTTTACCCCATAACTCTATAGAATTCAGTCATAGATAGTCCAAACTATACCTTTTTGGAATCTTTACAATCAGACAAATAATGTGGTATAATTTTCAATATGACTGGAGCATTTTTATATTTTGACCACTATGTAATTCTTCAATTGACCCCAATGTGGCCACCTATTGATAATTCAAGTCGCCCGTTGGTTTTTTCAAAAGAATAATATCTAAGGTGTACTTTTGCCAAATTTGGTGCTTGTATCTCCATTTGAAGGATTCCTCTGTAAATATTCTGTTATCTGCTGCACTATCAGTGTATTCATAGTCTTAACGGCTTCAGTCTTGTTCAAACATCTTTAAACCGGGTGTTCGTAGTGACTGCAGCTTGAAACTTGTTTGATTGTGCTCCATCAGGGTAAAAATCTGAAGCGGAAGCAGTGTTTGTTGCGGTTTTTGATCATGTCTAGCTGAGGGTACAGCTCTTTTTTTTTTGGACAGGTTGCCAGGTCTGCACTTTATAGACCAACGTCTTAGGAGGCAGGCTGGATTAAACCATTTCATCCCGTTTTTATATTTTATTGGATCGTGAGCGATCGTAGTAGAACGATGTCCTGTGGAATTTCCCTGTTATATCAGCAGTTCAGGCTGGTAGTCATGTAACGATGGGGTAGTTACGTGATCCTGTCATGTCAATATGGGTCAAAATCTCTGAGGAATGTTTCCGTCACATCATTCAGTCTGTGCAGCAAAGAATTAAGGCTGTTCAGAGGGCAAAAGGGGGTCCAACTCGGGACCAGTAAGGTGGTTAAAAAGTTGTGATTAAAAAAAAAACAAAACAAACAAGCCTTATTTTCTCAGGTGATCGCTCGTGACCATGAGGTTGCACTATGTATCCTAAAGTATCCAGCAACTTATGCCCTCAAATCAGTTTGTTGAGATAATCTATTGGTTTATTTGCAGTGCTACACACACACACACACACACACACACACACACACACACACACACACGCTTTCACATGCCTGAAGTGAAACATGTTAACACTGTAAATACATGAGCTACTGCAAAGATCATTAAGATGAGGTTTGCCTTTAGGAAACAATGTCCTGCGTACCATCCACGGTGTTGGAGAAATGATGACTCAAATGGTGATGAGTCGAGGTGTGCCGCACAGCCTTCCTGACACCCCTCCCTCTCTGCGTTACGGGAAAGGCCACTTCCCACCAGACAACGAGGATGTCATGGTGATGGATACTAAGCTGAAAATCATAGAAATCTTACAAGTAAGTGCCCCCTTCTGGATACGTTTATGATTTTGTGTAATGGATTTTTTTTTCTTCCTATTCTCAGTTCTATTTATTTATTCTTTTTTTTCCTGTCATGTCATTTTTGTTTCCCTGGAAGTTCATTCTGAGTGTGAGGCTGGATTACAGGATTACATACTTGTTGTCCATTTACAAGAAAGAGTTTGGAGACAACTCTAGTGAAACCTCTGGCTCTGTGTCTGACATGGCCTTTATGTTGGGTGAGAATTCCTTCTCTCTGATGATGAATCTTATTTAGATACTGAAGCTGTGTTTTGGTGATGTTTGAGTTTAATCACTAAAGTCAAACAAAATTTTTTCTTTCACTTTTTGTCTCCAGCTCCCGAGCCAGACATAGATAAGATTCTAGCCAAAGCAGAGACCATGTTTGCAGGGAGGTAAGTTAAAACAGTTTCTTTCTAACTGATTCACTGTATGAGCAGCTGAAGGTGTTGCAGTGGCTGTTTGCTCACTCTTCTCTGTATAATTTCAGCTCGGAGTTGAGCGCAGTGGAGCTGGACGATGAGGGTGGCCGGACATTTTTAAGGGTTCTGATCCACCTTATTATGCAGGATTACCCACCACTGGTTTCTGGCTCTCTGCAACTCATATTCAAGCACTTCAGCCAGAGAGCAGAAGTGCTGCAGGCCTTCAAACAGGTTGGGACATTAGACCTGTTCTGCCATGTCTCAGTGTTCTGACATCTCCTTCACTCGCATATGTCCTTTTAATAACTCTTTTTTTCTTTTCTATTTTAAATGTGTTTTCCAGGTCCAGCTGCTCGTGTCAGAGCAGGATGTGGAGAATTACAAACAGATCAAAACTGACCTGGACCAGCTGCGTCTGACTGTGGAGAAGTCAGAGCTGTGGGTGGAGAAGGATGGAGTCTACAACAGCGAAGACCTCCCTGTCAGGCAGGCCAAAGACCAGAACGTCGAGGTGCTGTAGTTAATGACTTTCAGGAACTGAACGTTTCAAGCATTTAATGTCTCATTTACTTTCTCCACATTTTTCTTCCATGTCCCAGGTCTAATCCACGGATTAGACCTGGTTAGGTTTCAAATATATGTACTTTTATGTTTTTTTTTTTTCTTTTTTAAAATGATTCTTTTTACCAGGGGATAAAGTAATTTTTATTTGTCCCCCTGGGGTCTGGGAGAAGGCCCTGGGGAAGACCCAGGACTAGGTGGAGAGATTATATATCCACACTGGCCTGGGAACATCTTGGGATCCCCCATTCAGAAGTGGTTAATGTGGCCCAGGAAAGGGACGTTTGGAGTCCCCTGCTGGTGCTGTTGCCCCTGTGACCCAATCTGGGATAAGGGGTTGAAGATGTGTGTGTATATATCTATGTAATTTTTATGTTAGCCTATATCTCCAACAATATATAGTACCTCCGGTGACTTGAATATCTGAGACAAGGTCAGACTGTAGCTCTGACCTCCTACTGCATCTGGCAGATCTCAGTCCAACCCCAGATTGTACATTTTGATGTATTTATTTATTTATTTATTTAATTTTTTAAACAAGAAACAAAGTTTTGGCCACTGTTGTTACATGTGCATAGGTACAGCAGGAAGAGTTTTCAGTCCTTTCTGTCTACGTGTGTTTGTATATCACAACTCAGTTTTGGGCCCATTTGGGTCCATTTTAGGAACTAGTTTATGATCAGATAGGAATGATAAAGTGAGGGGATTTTGTGAAGAATAGTTCAAAGTTCAAGGTCAAATTTTCTCTTTAATTGTAATGTATCAGGACCATTTGAATACTTATGAATATGGTTTGAGATGCACATCTGCATACTGTTACTCAGTAATGATGTCTAATGGGACCTGTTCGTCTTATGAATGATGATGGCCAATAATGATGGCTATGGGTGTTTTTGAAAGGTCAGAGTGAAGGTCATAAAAATTTGCATGCAGCATAGTGTGTGTGTGTGTGTGTGTGTGTGTGTGTGTTTGTTTTCATTCAGTGTCTCAGGTTAGGGGGAAATGGTCGTCGGAGATTAACATCTGACATTTGTTAGGAGAAAACATGCAGTTTGAGACATTCTATAAAATAAGTCACTGATACTAAGATGTTCATTTAATGTCACACCTTGTTGTAATATGACATGCCAATTTACAGTTATTATGAGTTGTGTGTAATGACATTTGATTTATTACAGGCTGTCACTGGTTATTTGACCTTTCATTTAATTATTGTTTCACATGCTGATATAACATTTCAGGGTAAAGCATGCAAGACTCAGGCATTGTACTCTTTTGAGTGTGCATTCCTATTGCTCCACCCCAAAAGAACCTAAGGGACAGCACATTTTGCATATTTGGGATTCCATTCCATTCCAAATGAGACATTCACTCACTGTTGTACTCCAAAACACTTGAAATTATATGGTTTCAATAATTACCGAGGATCTAATGGGAAGAAATTTTTTTCCCATATATATAAAACGGAGAACATATTAAATAATGTCTCATTTGTTGCTATTTCAGTAATAAGGGTTTTCAGTAATAAAGTTGCTTATCCTACCAATATCTTGTAAATTTGGCAGGAAGTTGTATCTGTAGAGGTTGATCTGTGTCTGAATGGGGTAGAAGATAAAGAACAAAACGTTTGAATGCGGTGATGAAGCACATTTATTAATTGAATGTTGCAAATTTTATTTTATTTTTGGTCTTCTCAGGAGGGTGTCTTGAGCCCTATGCAGAATGGAGATATTAAACATCAGATTGACAGCAACAACACAAACAACTACAACATAGTCAAAGAGGTGAGCTCCTGGTCCTTATGTTCAATTTCTTATTGTTAATTCACTTCAGTAGTGTGTCTGAATAAAGTTATGTGTGTCTGATCTTTAGATACTGGTTCGCCTCAGTAAATTGTGTTACCCGAGCAAGAAGAGTCGTGTCCAGCAGCAGAGGCTGCTGAAGAACATGGGGGCTCATACTGTGGTGCTGGACCTGCTGCAGATCCCATATGAAAAGGCATCCAACATTAAAACTGAATTGCTTATCTAATGCTGTGACAACTGTTTTTTTTAATTATCTTTGGTTCTGTATTTGTGCAGAATGATGAGAAGATGAATGAGATCATGATGCTGGCGCACACATTCTTGCAGAACTTCTGCCGAGGAAACTCCCAGAACCAAATTCTTCTCCATAAACATCATAATCTCTTCCTGACTCCAGGCGTAGGTGGATCGTGTTTGCTGTGGCTGACATGCTTTGTACAGGGGGATATTTTTTTCCCCTCTATAGCAGCTTGAAACAAGTAGAACAAGCAGTGACATCAGTAGAATTAACCAGAAAATAAAAAGATGAGATTGTAGCCTTACAAATTGCCAAAATTCAGATAAACCTAAAAAATAATTGTGTAAAAATGCCAAAAATAATGCAGTGCTAAAAGCATTGTCTTCTTTATGATGTCTTTATAATTGTCTTTCTTTATAATTTGCAGTTGTTTAATTGGTATCCCAGTGCAAAGTATGTGTGTGTGTGTGTGTGTGTGTGTGTGTGTGTGTGTGTGTGTGTGTGTGTGTGTGTGTGTGTGTGTGTGTGTGTGTGTGTGTGTGTGTGTGTGTGTGTGTGTGTGTGTGTGTGTGTGTGTGTGTATATATACACTCAACAAAAATATAAACGCAACACTTTTGGTTTTGCTCCCATTTTGTATGAGATGAACTCAAAGATCTAAAACTTTTTCCACATACACAATATCACCATTTCCCTCAAATATTGTTCACAAACCAGTCTAAATCTGTGATAGTGAGCACTTCTCCTTTGCTGACATAATCCATCCCACCTCACAGGTGTGCCATACCAAGATGCTGATTAGACACCATGATTAGTGCACAGGTGTGCCTTAGACTGCCCACAATAAAAGGCCACTCTGAAAGTTGCAGTTTTGTTTTATTGGGGGGGATACCAGTCAGTATCTGGTGTGACCACCATTTGCCTCATGCAGTGCAACACATCTCCTTCACATAGAGTTGATCAGGTTGTCAATTGTGGCCTGTGGAATGTTGGTCCACTCCTCTTCAATGGCTGTGCGAAGTTGCTGGATATTGGCGGGAACTGGTACACGCTGTCGTATACGCCGGTCCAGAGCATCCCAAACATGCTCAATGGGTGACATGTCCGGTGAGTATGCCGGCCATGCAAGAACTGGGACATTTTCAGCTTCCAAGAATTGTGTACAGATCCTTGCAACATGGGACCGTGCATTATCCTGCTGCAACATGAGGTGATGTTCTTGGATGTATGGCACAACAATGGGCCTCAGGATCTCGTCACGGTATCTCTGTGCATTCAAAATGCCATCAATAAAATGCACCTGTGTTCTTCGTCCATAACAGACGCCTGCCCATACCATAACCCCACCGCCACCATGGGCCACTCGATCCACAACATTGACATCAGAAAACCGCTCACCCACATGACGCCACACACGCTGTCTGCCATCTGCCCTGAACAGTGTGAACCGGGATTCATCCATGAGGGGAACACCTTTCCAACGTGCCAAACGCCAGCGAATGTGAGCATTTGCCCACTCAAGTCGGTTACGACGACGAACTGGAGTCAGGTCGAGACCCCGATGAGGACGACGAGCATGCAGATGAGCTTCCCTGAGACGGTTTCTGACAGTTTGTGCAGAAATTCTTTGGTTATGCAAACATTGTTTCAGCAGCTGTCAGAGTGGCTGGTCTCAGACGATCTTGGAGGTGAACATGCTGGATGTGGAGGTCCTGGGCTGGTGTGGTTACACATGATCTGCGGTTGTGAGGCTGGTTGGATGTACTGCCAAATTCTCTGAAACGCCTTTGGAGACGGCTTATGGTAGAGAAATGAACATTCAATACACGAGCAACAGCTCTGGTTGACATTCCTGCTGTCAGCATGCCAATTGCACGCTCCCTCAAATCTTGCGACATCTGTGGCGTTGTGCTGTGTGATAAAACTGCACCTTTCAGAGTGGCCTTTTATTGTGGGCAGTCTAAGGCACACCTGTGCACTAATCATGGTGTCTAATCAGCATCTTGGTATGGCACACCTGTGAGGTGGGATGGATTATCTCAGCAAAGGAGAAGTGCTCACTATCACAGATTTAGATTGGTTTGTGAACAATATTTGAGGGAAATGGTGATATTGTGTATGTGGAAAAAGTTTTAGATCTTTGAGTTCATCTCATACAAAATGGGAGCAAAACCAAAAGTGTTGTGTTTATATTTTTGTTGAGTGTATATATATATATATATATATATATATATATATATATATATATATATATATATATATATATATATATATATATATATGTGTGTTATTTACATTAATTATTAAGATCCTATTGTCTTATGTACAATTTGTACATGTTCAATAACGCCCCTCTGTCAATCAGTCAATCAATCATAAAAAATATTTACGTTTTAATGGCCTCTGCAGGAGGGCGTGCATGTGCGCATACATGAGCTTTTGACAAGAGCAGAAGTTACCTTTGACTTAGCGGAAGTTAGCGTGCACGCTGATGGTTGCCAAATGTCGGAAATCACTTCAGAGGTGTTATCAAGTTCCAAAAACAGCATTTTCAGTTTTAGAATTGTTTATTTCTCGCTAGCTTTTGCATAATATATGACAAAGAGGTAATATTTACATACAAATGAAACAGTTTGCAGGTAGCTAGACCAGCCACTGATGTCATGCTGCTGCTCTACTCTGATTGGCTGTCAGCCCCACCCCTCAAAGAACAAGCAAGCAAACAAAAAAAAAAAAACCTGAACAGAATTAAACAGAATGTGAGTTTTATCCTCTTAAAAAAACTCTTAAAATACCTCAAGGTTAGCCATTTTGAACTTGTCGAAGTTCTGTGTCCTAAGAATGTTCCCTGTGAATTTGAAGCCTCTGGCAGTAATAGGACTGGACTTATGCTGAGCACGGACGGACGGCAAAGTCTTCACAATACCCGATGGCCATATTTGATGGCCTCGGGTAAAAATTACTCTTTTCTATTAACTCTCTGTTGTCCAAGTGAATCTATGTACAGTTTGTATGAAGATTGCTTTTCTGAAAGATTGAGAGGGTGCTTCTTTTGTTTTGCCCAGTTGCTGGAAGCTGAGACGGTACGGCACATCTTTATGAATAACTACCAGCTGTGCAATGAGATCAGTGACCGTGTGGTGCACCATTTTGTCCACTGCATTGAAACACATGGGAGGCATGTCCTATACCTTAAATTCCTGCAAACCATTGTGAAAGCTGATGGCAAATATGTAAAGAAATGCCAAGACAAAGTCATGACAGAGGTGAGACGTCTACATTTCTTTCTTTTTAAAAATGGTTTATTTTGGTCTACACAGAAGTAGGTTATTGTTTCCCCTGCAATTAATAGGGCAAATATAGGATTAAATATAGGGGTTGGTCAGTGGGGCTGCAACAATTCTGTATGTGATTTACACTGTAAAATATGCCTATTCAGCTGTGACATTTTGTGTTCTGATATCCAACAAACTATTTTGGGCCATGCATAATATAAAGATAGGTCTGTCAAATTGCTTGTGAAGCTACGTTGCAAATCTCAAGGTCCTTATGCATGCTAAGGCCAATGTTGTATAACAGAGTGAAAGAGCTTTTACATCAGTGTGAGAAATGTTTAAGCAATATTCTGTATTGTTGTAGGGCTACTAATTACAAAGTAAATATTCACTTGATTTAATACATATTTAATCAATGTATTCATCACATTAATGCCAAAATCATGTTATGTCGAGCAAGGAGTGTCTTCTCTGGCGACATGCCTTGGAGTTCCCTAAATTCTCCAGTACACTCAGTCTATACATGCAAATGTAGTATCTATGAAAAGTGTAGACTCTCAGCATGCTGAAATCCACCGTGTCCTTGCAACAAACTGTTAAATGTTTGGTTCTTTCTATTATGATCAACTTCCAAGAAATGGGCGCAAACTGACCTCGTTGACCTGGTCAGGTTAAGAGTGACCTACAATATTTCTCTATTGGATAATTTTTCTTAAGCTCATATTTTATCGGTGCTTTTCTTATGGAGGAAAAAAACTACAGAATCTGTTCAGATGCTGGCTAACCTGTAATATCTTGGACATAAATTAGGAAATCTAATTTTAAATTAGCCTGAAGTTTGAGATCTTAAACATATCCCTTTGTCTTATTGTGATAGTGCTGGATCATAAACATCTCAAGTTCTGCTCTGCTCTTTGTCTTTTCTCACCTCCAGCTGGTGAACGGTGGTGAGGACGTGCTGGTGTTCTACAACGACCGCTCCTCCTTCCCCATGTTGTTGCAGATGATGGGTTCTGAACGTGAGAGAACAAGTGAGGATGGAGCTCTGGCCTACCACATCACCCTGGTGGAACTACTGGCTGCCTGCACTGAGGGAAAGAATGTCTATACTGAGCTGAAATGCAACTCTCTGCTGCCTTTGGATGATATTGTCAAAGTTGTCACTGATGTCCACTGTATACCAGAGGTAGACATTTTGTGGTACACCTGAAATCTGCCTCTTTATTTGCGTTACCATGTATCACATCTTTCTTTGTCTCTTTTTTTTGTTTTTTAAATCACTCAGGTGAAAAGTGCTTATGTCAACTTTGTGAATCACTGCTATGTGGACACAGAGGTAGAAATGAAGGAGATCTACACCTCCAACCACATCTGGAAGCTCTTTGACAATTTCCTCGTGGATATGTCCAGTGTAAGGCTCTGTCTGATTAAAAGGTCACACTGTTCCTACAATCCATTCTGCTGAAGCAGTGCATGTCTGAAGATATGTTGAGCCTTAGCGCCCTCTCTTCCACGCAGTGCAAATAAGCACACAGCTCCGTGTAACTCTCCATGCAAGTTTTCCAGCGCAGTTGTGATGTTCATCCTTAGCTTCCACATTCTTTAAATTGGAAGTCCATGTGTGTTGGTCTTAAAATTAGACTGGCCACAGGATGGTGCAAGTGTAATGGGTGGGTGGGGTTGGGGGGGGGGGTACTGTGCAGTGTTATATAATGGTGCTGTAATGGTTCACCTCAGGGAGCTAACGGTTGGTCTTGAACGCTTGCTTTGACACTTTGAGCACAGAACCCATTCATCACCCAAAAAAACCTCACTTCTGGCTTGATTATCTAAAGCAGTGCACCAGTTCCTGACGCAGCGCTCTCTTTGCAATCACAGGTGACACTGTGATTGGTTTGTTTCCTGTTTTACTCAAAACATACCCATTAATATGTAAGTGACTAAATACTACCCCTTCGCATCCTGTGTCCTATTTTGCCTTCAGTGCCAAAGCCAAGCGCAGCGGCCTCCTGATTTCTGCCCTGTTGTAAAATCAGATGATAATCTGTAATCGGGTATAAGATGATACTGAACAGTAAAACATGTTGGACTTCTTTTGCGTAACTTAATTATTGGTAGCAGCCTGCCAGAATGCTAGCTGGCTACCTGCTATCACGACGTAAGCCAATCACAACTATACTCTACAAGGTATCTTAAAGTGGATATGACACTTAAAGACACCATAGTCTTATTACATGTAACAAAGGTTATATAATTCGGTTGTGAAAATGGACGCGGTTCTCCCGTTATATACAACATTTGAACGTCCCGCCACTGAAAAATATGCACGCCCCGTGACCAGCTTCCCGCTAAGCACCGAACCTGAAATACGTCACTGCGTGTAGACCGTATCGGCTTGCACGCTTGGCGGCCGTTGTTTACACTTTTTTTAGCAGCAGAAACTTTGATTAAACACAGCTCTCAGGGACTTGTTTGTCGATATGCCCGACCAGTGTGTCGCAGCATATTGCACAAACACAAGGGCAAAAGGTTTTAGCCTTTTCAAGTCCATGCAGATTGATCAAAAGCTGTGGTGTTGTGTGATGCACGAAATGTCAGGCTGCGGCTCGCTCCGCTCGCACACCCGCATTTGCTCCCGACAGCAGACACTTTCCTCTACCGTCTCCATGTTCTCGCACCGCTCACAGGAACACATAAAATGTCAGCCCCAAATAATATGGTCACAATAATCTTGAAATGGTCAAGGAACTTGTAAAAATATCAGTGCAATACGTAGTAAACACGGTGGCGGCATGTTCACTGTTGTTTTCGGCGATCTTTCTTGAAACTTTCGCCGTTTATTTCCTATTCTTTCATGAAAATAACGTAACTAAACACGGATGAATGCAATGCCAGGCACTCAAACGGCAAAAACCCGAAGGTAATGACGGTGGTCCGCAAGTAGTAGCTACACTGTCGTGGCTCCGGAAAAATTACAAAGGCGGTAAACAGACGCGAGAATCAAAAATGCTATAATTAGTGTTATAAACAGCAGCAACAAAAATCAAAGCCTCCCTTACCATTCCGTATTCTGCAGCCTTTCAAAATCCATTGTGATTGGCACGTCTCTTGCCTCTGCTTCGGCTCCGCCATAAGCTCTGTCGGCATTATTTTCCAGAATGCTCCTGGTTTGAATGTTCATCCGAAAGATACAGCTCCGATCTGTAGGGTCTAATCACTGCTGCGACATCCTCAGGATCCGAGTCAGTCTCAGTTTCCTCACAGAAATAATCCACACTAGAAGAGGAGTCAGAAAAGTTCTTGATCTCGTCACTGTCCATGCTGAGGTCTGTCTGTTCCTGTTGTCAGTCGAACAGACAAAGATGGGACTCTACACGCTGTGATGTCACGGCATCACGTGACCGCTGATGGAACGCTGCCAGCGCGCTTTCTAAAAAACACTTTTGAGAAGCTGTGCAAACTTTATTTCTCAGTGATAATGATTAAAACCACTTTTAATATTTTTAATCTTTTAAAATATTACATACCACATTATAAATGATTACTTCCAACTCTTTGACTTGTGTGAGTTCTGATGAAGCTGATAAAAGTAAAATAAGCCAGAGTGCATCTGAAAACAGAATGACAGCCATTTTGATCCATAATTATGATGCAATGTCAGGCTCTGACTATTACCTGTCTGAAAGCCACTCCACCAGTGTTCACAAATGGAAACAGTAGAATCTGTGGATAGATCCATGTTTTGAAGACCATTCTCACGCTGTGCTGGGCTTCACTTCTGCAGTGGGTCCCAGCGGCACGCGAAACAAAGAATTTGTCCTTCAGATGTTGTTATAGCTAAAGTGCTGATAGAGGTTTTTAATACTGTCGGGTCGAGTCTCCTAACTTTTTCAACTCTTGTCTTATAGTTCGGGGTCTATTAAACATGCTGTGGTTTGACCTCTTCTTAAAAAAATCTAACCTTGACTCGTCAGTTTTATCCAACCTGTCTTGCATCTGCCAGTTCTCTCCAAGATTTTTCCGAAAGGTTGTTTTTATACAGTTAGTCATTTTTAGAAGACTATCACATCCTTGAAAAATTCCAATCTGATTTTAGATCATGACACAGCACTGAGTCAGCACTTTTAATAATGACTTCACTGTCTGTGGATGCAGGGAATCCTGCTGTTCTGTTGGATCTCACTGCAGCCTTTGACACTGTGGATCACACAGTACTTGTTTCCTGGTTAGAGCCTCATGTTGGCAAGAGGCTCTAACTGGGACTGTACTTAAGTGGCCTAAATCATATTTGGCTGAGAGGAGTTTTTCCATTTTGATTAGTGACCTCTCCTCACCAGTTGCTCCTCTTTGTTGTGAAGTGCCACAGGGTTCTATTCTTGGCCCTATTCTATTTTCATTGTACATGCTGCCATTGGGATCAATTGCAGCCAAGCACAACCTGTCCTGGCAGTATTATCCAAAAGTGGATCTGATTTGTTAGCTATTAGAAAGTATTACATTTTTTGTGAACTTTAAAATCAGTTTGGGGTTGTAATAGGACCAGTGAACCCTAGGACTAGTGGACCTTCCCTGGCTGCTGTAAAAGGCTATAGAAATAAATGTTTGATTGATGTCAATGTTTAAAAATTCTGTCCTACTGAAGTATAAACTGCTCTTAAAACAAAATCCATGCCATTTGCAGTGAAATGTAAGGCAATACTGGGTACTAAAAATACACTCCCTTCATGTTACTAATTTATTTGTTTAGTGGGTGCTCCAGCTAGCTAGCTTATCCCATTTGTTCTCTCTCTCTTTTAGCGTAGGTTGTTAGCATACTGTTATACTGGAAATGAGACTGTAAAGTATAGAGTGTTTTCACGTGATATCATGTACCCGGGCGTTGACCATCTTGGTGGAACTCTGCTATGCCTTCTGTTTATACCGGCATATATTCTTAGCTTTCGAATGCTGTCATGATGAATTACTGTCATGTCGTTGGTCAGACAAAGAGACAGACCTCCATTACTGTTGATCGCTGAAAGTGATCAGGAATCAATCAATCAATCAATTTTTTTATATAGCGCCAAATCACAACAAACAGTTGCCCCAAGGCGCTTTATATCAGGGTGAAGCTTGTGAAAATCTGTGCAAGAATGTAAACAGTGATTTTCTACAATTTGACCAGTTTAGTAATTTTCATATGGGATCAGACACACTTTATTTTTAAATCTTGCCATTGAACATTAAAATCTGGGTGACAAACATCATAAATCAAACATTTTTAAGATGTTGTAAACCTGTCAGAGCTAAAATATACAATGAGATTGGAGAGAGCTTGTCCTTCTTTCAGTGCAAACAGATAAAGTGGGGAAACAGTACAAATAGTTAGAAGTATAAAATCCTACAAGACAGTGCAATGAAAATTTCTATGTACGAATATAAGATGATTAATTAATGATCATTGAGCCGAACAGAGCGTAAATGCACTATAACTCACCTTTGAGACTATAACCCACATTTGAGACTTAACAATGCAAGTTATTAAAGCAAGTTAACTTTGGTATGAAAAGTATTTAACATGTATTTTACCTGCATGTGTGGCAGAGCTGTAGGAAACATTAAGCGGGAGACCAGCGATGATGATCCGTGCGCTGTGGATGTGTTGACGTTACTTTTCCATTTGTCCTCCACCATCCGTGAAATTTTTTTCTTTGACCCAATCACAAACAAACTGGTTATAGACATCCAAGATTTTGTAGGTTTTCCAAGTCCTGTAATGGGGTCCCATGAAAATAACAAATAATTCACAATGTCCATGTACATACCACCAGGTGGTGAACTTTCACTCTGCGACCACGCAGATGATGGCGTTTCATATGATCTTCATCACCAATTAATTTCATCTTTATCTCATAGCGCAGTCGTGTTTCACTGCTGGCTTGTGAAGCTTTCTGGCATTTTCATGAACTTTCGGCATCAGAGAGAGTAGAACGTATGCTTCCGCTATCTATTGTTTACTCGCCAGTAGCGCCAAGATGGCCAAAAGGGCTGACACGCCCATAATTCTGATATCAGTGAAAACACTCTATTCTTCTTATGTGCTCATCCGGTTTGCTACCCAGTTAATGATTTTTATCAAAAATTGTAACTTCAAAATGGTAATATTACATATAGTGTCTTTAGTTATCTCCATATTAGTGACACAGTAGTTTAGATGCAGCACCAAGCTTCCATTTTTACAGATCAAGTAAATAAACTTTGTTATCCGTCCTTAATTTGACTGCAGCATTAACCAAATACTGAAAGCATTGAAGGAATGTGGTCAAAACTGAGATGTTAAGAAAACAATATTTTCAGGTTTGTTATTCGCTGTTTTTTTAAGCAAATAATCCAGTAATTCCTTAGAAATTCTGTGAGACTCATCAAAATATGAGTCAGCATTCAATAATCATCTTACAAATGCTTCTCTACAAATGTAATTATTAAGTTTGAATAAACAATTTTTCAATGTCACTATGGATGTATTTCTTGTTTGTAGCTTAGGTCTTTTCCTAGATTGCACTTGTATAAGTCATAATCAAGATATTATGTAAAAATGTGCTTGAACACAATTTTTTTTGCTTTCTTTTTTAATTAAATCTTAAGGTGTGCAACAGTACCACAGATCGTAACCATGCTGATCTTGCGCTGGAAAAGTATGTGATAGACACAGTGATGGCTGTTGTCAAGGGCTTCTTCAGCTCACCTTTTTCTGTCAACCACTCCAACTTGCAGGTATCAGTTTTCACCTTTACCAAACAGATGTGTTATGCCAACCAAGAGAGGCTCATTTATGCCACATAGAAATCCTTTGCCAGCCTTTTGCTTACTTTATGAAAATGGAATTTGACAGCACGACTGTCTCCTTCACTGCACCTTCTCCTAGTGTAGGTGCTTGTGATCCTTAAGTCAGAGGTTTTTTGGAAATTTCTCCTGTCACTGACGATAACACTACAGAGTTCTCATCTGGAAAATCTGTCTTATTCTGCTGCATTCTGTCTGTCCTTTCGTGTTCTTTAATTGTAGACAAACCAGCCTATCTTCATCCAGCTGCTCCAGTCTGCATTCAGGATCTGTAACTGTACCTGGCTCAGCTCAGCTCAGAAGGCAAATGTTGAGAGCTGCATTAAAACACTGGCAGATGTGGGTGAGTGTGACTACGCTGAGAAAGAGATTTTTCTCACGGTTGCGGCCTCAGTGATATCTGCCTGGTAAATACAAGTTAAAAGAGCGCCTCGCTCAATAGAGTGCAAGCAGCCAGTCTGCTCCTGTCAGATCGGTTTTGATTAATATTTGGATGGCGGACCTCTTAAGTGTGTGCTCTAACAGTTCTCTAACAGTGGAGTTGCGTCAGGAAGGTCATCTGGTGTAAAACCTGTGACAAATCTCAATGTGGATCAGTACTAGAGTGCTGTGCAAAAGTTTTAAACACAAAACTTTTGCATATTACCTTACAAATAGGTTATAATGACTGGGGTCATCCTGATTGGAGTAGGTGGGTGGGTGGGTGTTGGGGGGCATGACCTCGCTGGCTAATACTTGGTAGCAGCTTTGCTAAAATGTAATGGGATGGCACGTTCCTTTGGTAAATGCTCTGTCCCTCTGTTTCATGAAAATTAGTCAATGTATTTTTTGGATGATCCTGATGGCCGACAAACTGATATGGGTGAAAACATAATGTCCTTGGTGGATGTAATTGGCAAGAAAAAAAAAGAATCAAATCACAATGACTGTATCCTGGGCACAGGACTACTGACCTCTGGGCACATTCACAGGAACATATTTAGGTGTCCACTGTACTGTTCTAGTCATTAGGGAGTTTAAACCGTGCTGATTTTAAAGGTCTGCTTAGGTGCCCAGAAATGGGTTTGCGTTTGTGCCGTGGTCTTGTAAGGAAGTTGTTTAAGCAGACAGAACTTAACTGTGTTAACTATGACCACCATTTATAAGATAATGGCAGTTCCAGGTTGATTTCTTGCTAAGAGCACACCTTCTCCCTGGTTTAATGTTTGGTGATTTGGCTGACTTAACATCTGATTTAGCAATTTGAAGCATATTTAAACATTGTTTTTAAAGAAAAGTTTAAATCGCAAAATCCTCTTCTTTGAAATGGGGACTATGGGGAAACTCTTTAGTTTGCGGTTGTAGAGCTGTTGTAGAGCTGGAGACTGTGGTCAGTAGTCAAGCTAACGTGTGCACAAAGAGCAGTGAATTACTTTTATTTGACATGCTGCACCTTAAAACAGTTCTGCTTAAATTCCGTAATGTGGCATTGCACAGCACACAGGTCACAGGGCTAGCAGTATGAGCTGCTGGGTGGTCAAAATGTAAGAATGGGACTCAAAGTGCATCTAGCCCTTTCTGTTCTTCTGCAGCTAAGGCACGAGCCATTGCTATCCCAGTTGACCTGGACAGTCAGGTCAACGCTCTGTCTCTGAAGGTTCATAGCACGATGGTGCAACGTGCAGCCAAGGACTGGAGAATATCTGCCCGACAGCGTCCACGCAAGGAGCCTCTAGGAGGTCCTGACTACAAGAACGTCATTGAGAAGCTGCAGGTGGACGATTGTGATTAAAAAAACAATATATATATATATATATATATATATATTTATAAGATTTTCCAAGTAAAGGATTGAGTGTGTTTGTTTGACTTTCTGTGTGGTCAGGGTGTTGTGTCTTGTCTGGAGGAGCAGGTTAGTCCAAAGGCTCAGGCCGAGTTCTCTGTGCTGGTGGACATTCTGCAGAGTCCTGAGCTGCTGTTTCCAGAAGGTGCACGATTGAGATGTGAGAGTGGCGCGTTTATGTCCAAGTAAGTGACAGTCGGAAAACTGCTCGAGAATGATGACCTTGTCCTTTCAAGGACAAGGAACTGACATAAACAGGTTTTGCAACTGAAGTAGTGAGTTACTAAAACGACGAGTCCGCAGAAAGCACATGCCTATACTTAGATTATTTGACCAACTTTTATGACCTACATAAACAAACAGGAGAGCAATAAAAAAAAAGAATTCCCCATCAGACCTCTGTGATGTCATTTGGAGAGAATACTAAAGAATAAGTTGAAAGGAAACCCAATCTCATGAAGGTTAATAAACTGAAGAATTTGTAGAGGCAGATCACCAAATATTTGCCTTAATTATATTTGTGCATTGTTTGGCCTTTGACTGTTCTTTGGACTCTACACTTTAAACACTCCTTTTTGAACACTGTGTGTTCAGAGGAGTGTATAATTTAACTCTAAAATGAGGTAAGTGAATGCATGAGTCCATCCCCTCCAGTTTAACATGAAAACAAAAAAAAAATCTTGTAACGTAAAATGAGTACAAATGATTTTGCATCTGCTCTTTGTTACACCAGTTTGATCAAAAGAGGAACTGCTCTGCCCATGTAGTATCCCATAGATGTGTGTACCACCTGGTGGATGGTTTGGGGATGTGGAATTGATGATGGATGAGTTGCAGCTGTGCACGTTAGTCAGTGAGACAGACACAGATTCAGCGCAGAAATGTACTAAATCAAAGAAGTATTAACCAATGTTTTCTGATTAACAGTGTTTACATTCTAAAACATAAATAGCATGGACGCATATCTGCATAATCCCCGGAATTAATTAATTGTTAAATAACCAGTGGGGATGTCTTCTTCTCTCTGTGTGTGTCTCAAGCAGTGCTACTCAATGCGGGGCCTGAGAGCCACATTTAGTCTGTACTCTCTTAATTTTGGCCCACCGTGGCATTGACAAATTGTCTGACAATGAATAAATTACTGTTCTTGGTTGATGGAGATCGTAATGTGAGGTAGGGGGATTATTGAACTGATACACCATCTAACCTCTGCGGGTGCTCTAGTCCTCCTGATGTTGCCAGACTCCGAAGAGATTTCACCAATGGGGGATTAATAAAGTACCAGTTTGTTTTAGTTTGAGAACCAGTTACTTCACTAGCAAGACATGATGATGATGATACTCTTCTGTTCTCACTCTCTCAGACTAATCAATCACACGAAGAAACTTATGGAAAAAGAGGAGAAGCTGTGCATCAAGATCTTGCAGACACTCAGACAGATGCTGGACAAGAAGGAATGCTTACAGGATTCTGTGAGTACCTCAAGGAGCTACTGAAACTAGTTTATTTAGTAATCCCCACATTTCACAGATTTCACAGTTATAATGCAAAAAAAAAAAAAGTTGTGACGGTATAACATTTTAAGGTGATCAGTATGTTCCATGAAGAACATAACAAAGTAGGTGAAGTCTGTGTTGTCCGCTGAGCTTTTCTTCAAGTGCCAGCAGTGCGTACTCTGATCAGTAGTGCTGTAGTCCTTGTTTTCTCTCAGGTCTGTCGGCACAGAGCCCAGACTCTCCTTCATCAGTATGCTGTGGGTATGCTTTCTGTTACATAAGGCAGGGAGGCAGCTGAGGACACATTCAAACTGAGAGGGAGAATAGGATGGAGGAAGTAAGGGAAGGAGGAAAAGGAGGGGGGCACGTACTGAACAAACAAATCAATACTGCAGCATGTGGAGGGGGGCACAGCGTCTAGTCTTGTGCTGCACTCCGTTCTCAGCCAGAGGTCTAGAAAGTGAATGACAGGAATATTTAGAGGCGAGTCAAGTAGAATCAGGGAATGGACCAAAGTACCACAAACTCCAAGTGCGTTTTCACCTTTGGTAGGTTTTTGAGAGTGCAACATCACTCAGACTGTGTAAGAAGACAACAACTTCCTACAGCTTTCAGAGACCAGAATATTTCATCTGTTTCATGGCTACACTAACAAGAAGGGCACTGAAAGCAAAATCCCAGATTGAGTGTTGAATGAAAAAGATTAAAAAGTCATTTAAAACATTGTTGGCCCAGTCCTTATTTGTGGATTTGTTCCAAAAATACAAAGCTATCTATTCCAAATGGGTTCAGAGCAGCTCAGTGGTAGCTCAGTGTGTAAGGAGTTAGGCTACTATGCAGACCTGGGTTCAGTTCCTGGACACTTTGTCTGTCTGTGTGCATTTATATAGTGCTTTTCCATCTGCATCAGATGCTCACAGAGCTTTACAATAATGCCTCACATTCACCCCAATGTCAGGGTGCTGCCACCTTGACATCGGTGCGGGTCTTGGCTTGGGGAAGAAACCTGTGCTGGACTGGTATCCTATCAAGGGGATGGGATGAGTACTCGTACCAATGGGCCACAGGACCTATACAGGACTTATTTTTTTTTTGGCTTTGTCCCAGTATCCAAAGCTGTCCCAAAATGTAATACTATCCGTTCCACATCAGACAGACTATTCTCGATAAATGACTTCTGGTAACTTGATCTGCTTCTTAGGTTTTAAAACATGTTTGTAAAATTCCCCATCTGTGCTTCTATATGTGAATTTGACTGAGAAAGCAATGGTAGACATCCAACATCAGGTCCCACAGTTCTCCAATTTCTTAAAAATGTTATTAGAAACATGGCCTAGCTTGGTCAACAAAAATCTTTTCACAATTTCGTGGCTTTCTTCCTTTAACCAGATACACTTCTAATTTATTTAGAATCTCTTTACGCCTAGGAATAGCATTTTTACAAAGTTACATGAAAGTCTTTTATAATCTGCCTCATCTGACCCCCCAAAAAGTACATTTTGTGGCTTGGATCTAGTCCTTAAGGTAATTGTTTTGATTGCAGGTCATATCCAAGCCTCTCATTTTGGTGAAACACTGAGGCATCAGTCAAGGAAAACAAAAACTGACAAAGCCTTAATGCTTAGTGTGATTCATAGTTGGATCCAGGAAATTTCTACTTTTGTCCATTTTTCTACACTTTGTCAGTTTCTTATGAAATAACACATAGACTTTAAAACATGTACATATATGTGACATTTCAGCTCTAACGTCATGACAAGTGTACAGGTGCATCTCAGAAAATTAGAATATCATGAAAAACCTTAATATTTTTTGTCAGGTATTTCAGGGAGTGAAAATAGCACATATTGTAGTTTCGGTACATAGAAACTAAAATGTTTGTCATTGTTTTTATTTTAATTTGGATAATTAAGGCATCCTGCTCAAATTTACGAGCGAAGTGTCGCACAGCGGCGCAAAGCTTGTTCAATTTTAATTTATTTCCTTTATATAGCGCCAAATCACAACAGAGTTGCCTCAAGGCGCTTCACACAGGTAAGGTCTAACCTTACCAACCCTCAGAGCAACAGTGGTAAGGAAAAACTCCCTCTGAGGAACAAACCTCAAGCAGACCAGACTCAAAGGGGTGACCCTCTGCTTGGGCCATTCTACAGACATAAATTACAGAAATAATTCACAGAACAATTCACGGACGAATATACAAGAATTGCTGTTGGTGCACAGGACAGGAGGGTCACCAACACAAACACAACTCCCATCTCTGGATGGAGCTGCACCTTAAACAGAGAAAAAAACAGAATCAGGCATCAGAAAGACAAAAAATACTGTATAATTTGCCAGCATTAATCAACAAGAAAAACAGAAGAAATACTAAGGTGATCGCCGGCTGCCAGCCCTAATCTTCACTAAAAGACCCAGAATTTAGGTGAAGTTGAGGCCGCGACCCACTTCAGTTGCTAATAACATGAATTAAGAGTAAAAAGCGTAAAACAAAACTGCACCAGTATGCTAGCCATATGAAAGGGAAAATAAGTGCGTCTTAAGTCTGGACTTGAAAGTCTCCACAGAATCTGATTGTTTTATTGACGCAGGGAGATCATTCAACAGAACAGGTGCACGATAAGAGAAAGCTCTGTGACCCGCAGACTTCTTATTCACCTTAGGGACACAAAGTAGTCCTGCACCCTGAGAACAATAAGTAAGGTTTAATTAGGTCAACTAGGTAGGGAGGTGCCAGTCCATGAATAATTTTATAGGTTAGTAGCAGAACCTTAAAATCTGATCTCACTGGGACAGGAAGCCAGTGAAGAGACGCCAAAATGGGTGTAATGTGGTCAAACTTTCTGCTTCGTGTCAAAAGTCTGGCTGCAGCATTTTGAACCAATTGGAGACCCCTAATGCTAGACTGCGGTAAACCAGAAAATAGCACATTGCAGTAGTCCAATCTAGAAGAGATGAACGCATGGATCAGGGTCTCAGCATCAGCCATAGACAGGATGGGATGAATCTTCGCTATATTTCGCAGGTGGAAGAAAGCAGTCCTAGTAATATTTCTAATATGGAGACCAAAGGACAACGAAGGATCAAAAATTACCCCAAGGTTCCTCACTTTGTCAGTGTGATGTATGACACACGAGCCTAGGCTGAGTGTTAACTGGTCAAATTGATGCCGATGTCTCACTGGACCAAGAACCATCATTTCAGTCTTATCAGAGTTTAAAAGTAGGAAGTTTCTAGACATCCAACTTCTCACTGATGCAAGGCAATCTTCTAAGGATTTTATGTGAACAAGATTACCAGCAGTTATCAGCATATATAACTGAGTATCATCTGCATAGCAGTGAAAGGTAATCCCAAAATACCGCAATATGTGCCCAAGGGGTGCTATATAAAGGGAGAAAAGCAGGGGGCCTAAGACAGACCCCTGAGGAACCCCAAATTTCATGTCACTAAGGTTAGAGGTAGTGTTACTGTACAAAACACAGTGAGAACGACTGGTCAAGTATGACGTCAGTCATGCAAGGGCACTCCCAGTAATCCCAAAATGATTTTCCAGCCTATCAAGTAGAATATGATGATCCACTGTATCAAATGCAGCACTGTGATCTAACAGCAACAGAACCGTAGTGGTGTCCGAATCCATTGTAAGCAGAAGATCATTCACCACTTTAGTGAGAGCTGTTTCTGTGGAATGATATTTTCTAAAAGCAGACTGCAGCGGCTCAAAGAGATTATTCTCAGTAAGATAGTCTACAAGCTGCTGTGACACCACTTTTTCCAGAATTTTAGAGCAAAATTATAGATTTGATATCGGCCGATAGTTTTTCAATACACTAGGGTCAAGATTAAGTTTCTTAGGTAATGGTTTAATCACTGCATATTTGAAACATTTAGGAACAGATCCAGAAGTTAAAGAAAGATTAATCATTTCCATCACAGGTCCTTAAACAGTTTTGTTGGTATAGGATCAAATAAACAGGTTGTGCTTTTTGTTGACGTTACAAGTTTCGTCAGCATGTCTAGAGAGATACCATCAAATTCTGTAAATCTAGGTAATACCTCAGTAGTGGCGCCCACCTCAATAGCAGGGTGTAGTGGCTGGGTTAAGGCATGCTGGGATATGTTCAACCTAATGTTATCTATTTTCTTCTCAAAGTAATCCAGGAAATCTTGTGCTGTAAAAGGAGAGCGAACTACAGGTGGTTGTCCATGAATAAGTGTTGCCATTGTGTTGAACAAGAACTTTGAGTTATGCTTGTTTTTGTTGATCAAATCAGAGTAATAGGTCCGCTTTATAGCCAATAGTGCATGCTTATAGTCTAATATAGCATCACGCCATGCAAGGTGGATGGCTCATGGTACACTGTGGCCCAAACAGGAAGTGTCAAATTCTTAATCCACAGTGAAGCAGGAAATGTCAAACACTTCCTGGATCGACACTTCCTGGATTGACAGACGAGATCCCATGGACTCTCGTGGGAACTTATTTGCAACCTCACACTAAGACAGGAGTGCCAAATTTTCATTCACAGTGAAACAGGAACTGTCAAATGTTGAACACTTCCTGACATGGGTGGTGCTCTATAGTGGAGGCTGGGGTTTCACTGGACTCTCCTGAAATCTGATTGGACACAGATGATTGATGTCACAGCTCTGCACATCTGGTTGAAAGAGCTGCATTTTGAAATTAGTGAGTCATGACTGCTAGGTTCCTCCTGTCCAGTAGTTTGTGCTGTGTACCACAAAAAAATTGTAATCCACCTAAGTAAAAGAAGAAAAATGTTTGCTTCAGATTTGAACTGAACACGTCGTTTGAACTATGGATTTCTAATCGCACCAAACTTATATTGGTGAGTAAACGACCACATTTTATGCCAGAAATGAGGTCCAGGTTGTTAAAAGCAGCATTTCTCCTTTAATTTGGGTTGCCTTATATACACATGTTTAAGCTAACAGACAGCAGCTGGTTCATGCTCTGTGGGCTTATTAGTGCACCAGATAACTGAAACAATTCTTCAAATGGTAATACAAGCATCAACGTCAGCACAAATACACCTTAGATTTCAAGGTCATTAAAAAAAAAAACAAAATGACTGGCCACTTGAATTTTCAATACGCGGCCAGTTAGTGGTCAATTGAAGAGTTACGCAGGGGTCAAAATTTAAAAATGCTCCAATCAAATTGGAAACTACATCACATTACTTGTCTGATTATAAAGATTCCAAAAAGGTATAGTTTGGATTATCTATGACTGAATGTTATGGAGTTTTGGGGTAAAAACGGCATATGTCAATTTTAGTTTATACAGGGGTCAAAGGGTAAAATGTTGCTCTAATTTTGGTAAAAAGTGATGCATATTATTGGTTGAGTTAATAGGATTAATAAATGGAATAATTTTGACAGTGCTGAATGTTTGGCCTACAAAGTAAAGGTCAAACAAGGTCAGTGTCCATTGGATTCTATGGCATGTGGGGGGGGCGGGGATCTGCGGGATTTATTCAAAAAAATCTGAAGGACCTAAATGACATGGTGAGATGCTGAAGAGCTTCGCTCATTCATGTCCGTGACATATACATATTAGAATGTTTTATTACAAGTCACTAATTATGCAGTATGAATACCATGAATCTCTCAAATCTGGTTCAGTAGGAATGCCATGAATCTCTCAAATCTAGTTCAATACACATGACCACAATCATGGGGAAGACTGCTGACTTGACACTCATGGACACTGTCCACAGGGAGGTTAAGTCACAGAAGGTCATTGCTGAAAGCTCTGGGTGTTCGCAGAGTTCAAGATCAAAACATAATCATGGAAAGTTGACTTGAGGGGAAAAATGTGGTCAGAAAAGATGCACAAACAACAGGACAAGTGCAGCCT
Organism: Thalassophryne amazonica; assembly: GCF_902500255.1. Taxonomy (NCBI): domain Eukaryota; kingdom Metazoa; phylum Chordata; class Actinopteri; order Batrachoidiformes; family Batrachoididae; genus Thalassophryne; species Thalassophryne amazonica. The sequence continues at coordinate 78,532,129 of NC_047110.1, forward strand.
TGAGGAGATTGTCAAGCAAAGTGGATTCCAGAACTTGAGGGAGCTTCAAAAGGAGTGGACTATGGCTGTGGAGTCAGTGCATCGAGTGCCAACACAGGCAGACGTCCAGGAAATGGGCTGCATGCATTGTATTCTTGGTGCCAACCTACTCCTGAAGCAGAGACCATGTCACAAATGTCTTACCTGGGCTAAGGAGAAAAAGAACTGGACCATTGCTCAGTAGTCCAAAGTCTCTTCAGATAAAAAAAAAATTTTGCCTTTTATTTGGAAATTAATGTTCCAGAGTTGAGAGGCACATAATCCAAGCTGCTTGAATTTCAGTGTGAAGTCCACAGTCAGAGACGATTTAGTGCCATGTCACCTGCTGGTTTTGGTCCGCTGTGTTTTATCATGTCCAACGTCACCCCAGCCATCTACCAGGAGGTTTTTGAGCACTTCATGCTTCCATCTGCTGACAAATCTTATGGAGATGCTGATTTTGTTTTCCAGCAGGACTTGGCATCTGACCACAGTGCCAAAACTACTAGTACCTGGTTTGCTGACCATGGTGTTACTGTACTTGATTGTCCCCATAGACACTCCCTCATAGATTCTCTATGGGGTATTGCCAGGAGGAATGGTAAATGGTAAATGGACTGCATTTATATAGCGCTTTTCCATCTGCATCAGACGCTCAAAGCGCTTTACAATTATGCCTCACATTCACCCCGATGTCAGGGTGCTGCCATACAAGGCGCTCACTACACACCGGGAGCAATAGGGGATTAAAGGCCTTGCCCAAGGAACATAAGAAACACCAGAACCAACAATCTGCATGACCTGAAGGCTGCTATCAAAGCAACCTGGACCTCCAGAAAGACTTCAGCAGTACCAGAGGCTGATCGCCTCCACGCCACACCGCACTGATGCAGGAATTCATTCAAAAGGAGTCACAACCAAATACTGAGTGCATAAATGAACATACTTTTTCAGAAGTTAAAATTTCTATATTATAAATCCTTTTTTTTAACTGATCTGCTGAAATATTCTAATTTTTGAGATATGCATTTTGTATTTTTTTTTGGAGCTATATGTGGTTATTATCAAAAGTAAAATAAAAAAAAATGACTGAAACATTTTAGTTAATATGTATTTAAACTAGAATAGATAACATTTACGGTCTCTGAAATACCTGACAAAAAAATTAAACTTTTCATAATATTCTAATTTTTTGAGGTGCACCTGTAGTTGGGTTCAGAAAAAAACAGCAAAATCCTGCTGACTAGCATCCTCCTTTTCTGAGTGGTCTGGGTTCACTAGGTGAGAGGCGACTCATGATCTTATTTTATTACCCAAGCCCATCAAAATATGACCATTGGGTTTGTGAAATCTTTGTGTCCTTCTGATGCTTTGTGTTCAGCATAAGTCCAGTCCTATTACTGCCAGGGTCTTCAAATTCACAGGGAACATTCTTGAGACACAGACCTTGGACAAATTCAAAGATGACTAACCTTGACCTATTTTAAGAGGTCAAAAGGTCACATTCTGTTTCCCATTGTTGTGCTATGAATTAAGTCATTTATTTCATACACATGAGTAGTTTTGTTCCGAATGAAGACTGATTGTGTCACACAGGTGCATGACTTAATAAAGTGACCGGCTGTTTTAATTGGAGCGGGTTTGGAAATAATGTGCTTTTGCATCGTCTCTGTTCATGCCAGTGTCATTTCCAGGTGCTGGGAGAGTCTCGTTTTCCCCTGTTTGTGTTTTGCATCTTGTGTTAGGCATCCAAGCTGTTTTCTGAAAGGCAGATGATTCAACAGTTGTGTGAAAAGAGATCAGAGGATTCCAAAGTCACTTTATAAAAGCAGCTCGGTGCATTTGTGG